>NC_066891.1:6633326-6740826 GCF_022985175.1 Labeo rohita | reverse complement strand
GAAATCGGTCGCTTTAACCGGGTAATTTTGGAAAGCCTTAAAAATGAGCTGATTGTTGGAAATGCTGCCTGACAGTATGGCACATGCTCTGACGTGTTGTGCTGCACAAACTCGAAATTCAGTCTGTTATTATTATTATTATTATTTTTTGTCCTTTATCACTTTATAGGCATTTATATACTATTTTATTTCTTAATATTTAGAATTGATTATTTTTTTATTTTAAGTTTCATTCAAGTTTTGGTAATTTTATATGCTTTTGTCATTTTATTTATGTTTTTTTTTAAATATTTTTGTGTAGCTTTAATTTATTTTAATTTAAACTTAAACCAATGTATTTCAGTTAGTTTAACATTTAAAATTTTTGTTTTAATTTTATACATTTTTCAGTTTATTTCAGTGAGAGAAAAGGATTTGAAGATTTATTTTTAATTTGGTTGTATTCTTGCCATTTTACCTTTATTATTGTTATTATTATTTTATTTTTCTTAGATTTCTATACATTATTTTTCATCTAATATTTATTTTGCCTTTTGTTTTACCATTTTCAGTCATCAGAAACACTTTTTTTTGTTTTTATTTCTGTATAGGTGGTTTTATTTCAGCTTTAGTCATTTTAATATTTACAGTTTATTTCATTTAGTTTTCTGGACAGCGTGTTTAATTCTGAATTTAATTTTCAATTTTCAATTTAATTAATGTTTATTTTATACTTAAACTTTCATTCAAGTTTTAGAAATGAAAATGAAATAATTATTTATTTATTTTATTTAATTTTATTTTAATCCAGTTTTAATTATTTTAGTGTTTAAAGTTAAAATGATGTATTTCAGTTAGTTCAACATTTTTAATTTTTGGTTTAATTGTATACATTTTTCACCACCATTTCAATAACAGAAAATTATTTTAATAGTTTGATGTTTAATTTGGTTGTATATTTGTTATCTTTTACCACCACCACCACCATTATTATTATTATTATTATTATTATTGTTGTTGTTGTTGTTGTTATCGTTGTTGTTGTGTTAGATTTCTCTGTCATAATTTTTATTATTTTACATCTAATATTTATTTTGCATTTTAGGTTCCCCCTTTTCAGTTATCGAAAACTATTTTTAGTAAATTAATTATTAGTAATTTTGTTTTGTGCTTTTATCATGTTTATTATTTAATTTATTTGTCAAAACAGCATTTTTAATTCTCAATTTAATTAATTAAAATTTCAGTTCTATTTTGATTACCAAAAAAGATTTTAATCATTTAGTTATAGTAATTTGGTTACATAATTGTATTTTTTACAATTCTTTTTATAGCTTTAATTTCTTTATTTTTATTTTATTTCAGTTTCAGTGTTTTATTTAAATTTTTTTTAGTTCTATTTCGATTTTTGAAAAATATTTAGTAATTTAGTTGTATAATTGTAATTTTTACTATTATTTTTGAATTTTGTTATTTTTAATCTAATATTTATATGACATTTTTATTTTCGCTTTAATGTTTTAAATTAAATTTTTTTTCCTTTTTTAGTATTTTTGTTTTTAAATAGTTGTTTATTTATATTTTAAAATCTATTTATGTATCAGTTTTAATCATTTTAGCACTTCAACTTATTTTAGTTGGTTAGCAATAACACTCTTCTGATCCTGTTGCCTTAAAAAAGATAAATAAATGGTTAACGGGACTCTGGAGTGTGTCCTTTTGTCTTTCAGTCTGTATCTTCTGGTATCTGATGGTGTTTCCGTGTAGAAACGGGCCAGTCTGAGCGTGTATCCATCACTCAGAGCCAATTACCTCTATTCAGTCCCCAACAGGACTAGGCAAGGTGTGGATCGCCAGGGAAATACACCCCACCAAAGACAAACAGCTGAGAGCTCTGTGTGTGTGCGTGTGTACGTCAAGCGTAGCGATAGATCAGATAACTGCCCTCACTTTCTCCATAACACCTCATCCTCGTCAAAATCAATCCTCTGCCGTCGAGCCGCCCACTCAACCGCCACTCTTAAAGTTTCCTTCAGGGAAAGCGTCCTTGCTACCCGCTTCCAGATAACTCCAGCTTTTCCTTCTGTTTCCTTATTCCGCTGTTAATCTTTCCCGAGGCGTGCTGCTGAGTGATCGAGCGCATGCCGTCTCTGTCGGCCGTCTGTTCTCATTCGTGTCTGTTCTTTTCCAGTTCTGAAACGGCCCATAAATATTTAGCTTTTCGTTACCCTAATGATTCATGTGTAACTCTGAGCAGAGGATGATTTTAGAAATGAACCTTGATGGCTTCTTTAAGATCCGAAATGAGCCGTAAGACAATAGCATGAGGACACACAGACTGTTTAGACCATAGCTGACTTTGCGTGTAGCCTTTCGGCTTTAAAGGAATGTTTAACCCAAAAATCCTTTACTCACTTTCTAGTTGTTCCAAACCAGTGTGAGATAATGAAAGTGAATCAGGTCTGAAATGTTGTTGTTATTATTTGATTAAAACATTAACATCCTTGCCCTGTATCGCTATGAGAGTTTAGTAGAGACGTAGTGATGTGTAATTTAATGAATCATTTTTTTTTTTAGTTGGATCTTTTCAATGAATCATTTGACCCAGTTACACAAATGATTTGTTCATTTTAAGGCCGATTCAATTCTCTAATTCAGCTGGGGTGTTTGCCACAGAAATCTATCGTATGGCTTTTAAAAACTTGTAAATTAATCATTTTTGGTTGGTTCTTTTCAGTGAATCATAATCATTTGATCCAGTTCAGTTCACGAAAATGATTTGAAAAAGTTTTTCTTACTGAGGTTTTCAGTAAATGATGTTTTCGGTTTGTTTGTCCCCTAAATCTGGCTTTTATATGGCTTTTACTTTTTTTTTTTTTTTAATTAATCATTTTTAAGCTTAAGCTTTTTAATGAATCATTTGATCCAGTTCGGTTGGACTGATTCAGTGCTACAGTTTTTCTCAGTGAGGTTTTCAGTACATAATGGTTTATTTTCAGTCTGTTTATCCCCCAAGTCTATCATATGGCTTTTAAAAATGTTAAAATGAATCATTTTTTTAATTTCATCTTTTCAGTGAATCATTTGATCCAGTTAAGTTCTGTTCATGATTGGGACTGATTCAGTTCTCAAGTTTTTCTCACTGAAGTTTTCAGTAAATAATAGTTTGGGTCTGTTTGTCCCCCAAATCTTTCGTATGGCTTTTTACATTTGTGAATGAATCACTTTTTTTATTATTATTATATTTTCAATTAATCATTTGATCCAGATCACAAAATGATTTGTTCATGAATTGGACTGAATCAGTTCTCAAGTTTTTCTCACTGAGGTTTTCAGGAAATAATGATTTGTTTGAGGTCTGTTTGTCCCCTAAATCTGTCTTATGGAATTTAAAAATTTATAAATGAATAATTTTTTAGTTTAATCTTTTCAGTGAATCATTTGATCCAGTTTAGTTCACAAAAATGATTTGTTCATTAATTGGACTGATTCAGTTCAAGTTTTTTTTTTTTTTTTTTTTTTTTTTTTTTGACTGAGGTTTTCATTAAATAACGATTTATTTTTGGTCTGTGTGTCTCCTAAATCTATTGTATGGCTTTTAAAAATGTGTACATTTATAATTTTTTAGTCTCAGCTTTTCAGTGAGTCATTTGATCCAGTTCAGCTCAAAAAAATGACTTGTTTACGAATTGAACATATTTAGTTATCAAGTTTTTCTCACTGAGATTTTCAGTAAATAATGATTTATGTTTGGTCTGTTTGTCTCCCAAATCTTTTGTATGGCTTTTCAAATTTGTGAATGAATCTTTTTTTATTTTTTTTTAATTGGACCATGAATCATTTTGATCCAGTTCAGTTCACAAAAATGATTTGTTTATGAATTTGACTGATTTAGTTCTACAGTTTTTCTCACTGAGGTTTTCAGTAAATAAGTATTTATTTTTGGTCTGTGTGTCTCCTAAATCTATCGTATAGCTTTTAAAAATGTATAAATTTGATGTATAAATGATTATAAAATCATTTTGTAGTTTCATCTTTTCAGTGAGTCATTTGATCCAGTTCAGTTCACAAACATGACTCATTTATGAATTAACCTGATTCAGTTATCAAATTTTTCTCACTGAGGTTTTCAGTAAATAATAATTTATTTTCCATCTGTTTGTCCCCCAAATTTGTCATATATGGCTTTTGAAATTTGTGAATGAATCCTTTTTTTTTTAAATTGGATCTTTTCAATGAATCATTTGATCCAGTTCAGTTCACAAAAATGATTTGTTAATGAATTGGACTGATTCAGTTCTCAAGGTTTTTTTTCACTGAGGTTTTCAGTAAATAATGGTTTATTTTGGTTCTGTTTGTCCCCCCAATTTTTTTGTATGGCTTTTCAAATTTGTGAGTGAATCTTTTTTTATTGGATATTTTCAATGAGTCGTTTGATGCAGTTCAGTTTACAAAAATTACTTGTTCATGAATTACACTGATTCAGTTGTAGTTGAATTTTCCCCACAGATTGTAATGCCATTAAATAACCACCGAAGCATAAATTTAGTTTGAGTGGACAAGGTAATGGCTCATAAGATGAAATGAGCGAGTGAAGACCCAGATGAGCGGTTTCCTTCGTAAAAGAATGGTAGGATTGCTTCAGTGTTGCGTAATGCCGATTGACCGCTCACTGTTGGAGCCTCTACTGGCATTAAGGCCGGTGTGGTGGTGTGGGTGCGAAAATCTGCCGGTCAGAGTAAGATAATGGCTTTTCAGTGCAGAAGATATGGGGTGTCTTTTGAGTGGTGCATGAGAATGAAAGACTAGTGACTGACATCAGTCACAGAAACCACACAGGAACCTTTTTGTTTATGAGTTATGACGTCAGTGGATTTGATATCATAAATGATGAAGCTACCTGGTTGAATAGCAAAATAAGATCTGACACACATTTTAATCAATGTGTTTATCAACATTGCGTCACAGTAGATGTAAGACTTACAGCTAAGATGTAAGGCTTGGCTTAGTGTGAGGTGTTTTCTGGGCAGGTTTGCGCACCTTCTTGGGAAAGAAGCTGTTGCGTAATGTTTGTTTCTTAGAAAAGGACAATTAAGTCCAGCCTGCATTCAAGATGAGTAGTTGTTTTTCTGGTGCTGATGGAGTAAATCAGCTCTGAGATTTTTACAGGAAAACCTGAAAAGCAAAAACACTATTAGTATGAGGCAGAAACATGAACTCACTCACAGTCTTTTCACGGATTTTCCTTAAAAAAGTCAGCTTGTCCCAAAATCTGTCCTGTGGCTTTTGAAGTTTTGTGAATGAATCATTAAAAGTTTAATCTTTAAGTCTGACAAGTTTATATATATATATATATATATATATATATATATATATATATGTATATATATATATATATATATATATATATATATGTATATATATATATATATATATATATATATATATATATATATATATATATATATTATTATCCTTCAGAAATCATTCTAATATGCGGATTTATTATTAGAATGATCAATGTTGGATAATATCAACAGTTGTGCTGCCAAATATTTTTTCAGGAACCTGTATTTTTTTTTTTTTTTTTTTTTTTTTTTTTTTTTTTTCAGGATTCTTTCATGAATAACAAGTTTAAAAAGTACAGTGTTTATTCAAAATATAAATATTTTATAAGAATGTAAATTATTTATTATTAACTTTTAATAAACTTTTAATTATTAACTTTATACATCCTTGGTGAATAAAAGTATTAATTTCTTAAAAAAAAAAAAAAAAGAAACAATAAAAATGTACTGACCCCAAACTTTTGAATGGTAGTGTGTATATATATATATATATATATATATATATATATATATATTATATATAAATATATATATATACATATATATATATAAAATATAAAATATAAATATATATATATATATATATATAATATATAAATATAAATATAAATATAAATATAAATATAAATATAAATATATAAAATATAAATATAAATATAAATTATATATATATATATATATATATAATATATTAGTTGGATCTGTTTAATTAATTATATAATATAGTATTATATTTATATTAATAATATATTATTTGGTAAAACTTTGTGTTTATTTTGTGAAATCCATTTTGGTTCAAGAACACATCAAAAATTATCACTTGCCAAACACAAATTTTCTTTTAGTTGGATCTTTTCAGTGAGTCTTTGGAATTGGACTGATTCATTTCTCAAGTTTAACTCACTGACTCAAAGATTTTTAATAAATAATGAACTCATTCCAGTCTATTTATCTCACAAATATGTCCTGTGGCTTTTGGAATTTTATGAATGAATCTTCTTTGTTGTTGTTGTTCATCCATTGTTCATCCATTGTTTGACCCAGTTCACAAAAATTATTTGCTCATGATTTGATCAAACTTTGAGTTTGTCGTTTTGTGAAATATCCAAAATTACCAATTGCCAAACACTCATTTTCTTCGAGTTTGATCTTTTCAAGTGAATCATTTGACTTGATTTAATGATTGGGTCAGACTTTGCATTTGTTGTTTTGCTAAATGCCTTTAGGTTTTTATAGTAAACCAAAATTTGCATTTTTTGTTATTTATTTATTTAGTCAAAACTTGAACCATTTAATCAATCAATCGAATGGAATGATTTAGTTGTCAAGTTTAACTCACTCACAGACTCAAGGATTTTCTGAACACAAAGAACTAACTGCAGTTTACTTGTCTATTTATTTATTTATTTATTTATTTGGGGGGGGGGGGGGTCTGTTCAATTAATAATTTGACCCAGTTCACAAAAATGATTTGGTCAAACTTTGCATTTATTTTGTGAAATCCATTTAGATTCCTGAACATGCCCAAAATTAGCACTTGCTAAACACTTGTTTTTCCAGAATTAGCACACCAAGGGCTAAATGCAAGTAAACATCAGCTTAAGTAACAGTGTTTTGCAGTTCATTCAAATTATCCTAAAGCTGAAACTCTAAAGATATTACAGAAATACTACTGATGATTTTTACCTCAGCAAATCTGTAATTAATTTATAGAAAAAAGAAAATCCCCAAATTTAGTTTGATTGGGTTGTGTATGATGTTCTTCTTTATCCAATTTCCAAATGGACTTGTACCCAATGTTTGTGACATGTATAGGGCCCTTTTGAATTTTTTTCCAAATTCCATTTTATTTTTTTCCCAAATTCCCAAATAATTTTTTTTTTTTTTTTTTTTTTTTATTTTATTTTTTTTTCAGAAATACTGTTTTGTGTGTTTACATTTTTCTGGTAAATAATTTTTGTAGTAAGTATTCCTTAAAAATTATGTTTTAATAGGCCTAATAATTCTACTACTACTAGTAGTAGTAGTAGTACTATCATTACATTAAGTAATACATTTCTTTTGTTTCGACGGGTTGTTGTAAAGACATTTAAGTTTCTCAGTTTTTATGATATGACAGTAGTTTATCTCAAAAGAAAGGGTAAACTGCTCATAAAGTGACTCTCACAGCAGATCTATAGAGATTGTTTGTGTTCATGTACTCATATATTGAGGCAGCAGAGGTTAAAAACACTGCAAGTGTCATGCGTGCCTCAGTATGTATGTAGTAAACGAAAGCGGACATTCCGTGCTATTCAGTAAATTCCATTTTTATGACTGGATTCCGTGATTCCGTCTGTATTTTCTGCATAGACTACCTTTCAATAGTTTTTGGAATTAATAATTTTATTCCACAAGGATGCAATAAATTGACCAAAACTGACAGTAAAGACATTTACTGGGATTTCCATTTGAAATAAATGCTGTTCTTTTAAACTTTCTATTTATCAAATAATCTTTGGGAAACAATGTAATACAGTTTGCAAAAAAAGCAACTGTTTTCGACACTGATAACAGGAATTTGGTTCGTCAAGCTTGAAATCACTGGTAAACCTTCATGTAAAATGTTCTGACAATCATGGCAAATGGAGCAGTCAGACACACAACCAGGACCGTCCTGCATCCTTTTGCTATGACAAAAATGGCTGTATTGTGTCAGATGGGCGTCAGCTGTGTTGAAGCACTTGTGCTGCATCTTCCTGCTTGCTTTGCCCAGAGCACCTGATCCCCTCAGGTAATTGTGTTGCTGCTGTCTGCCTCTTTAAATATAGACTCTTTTAATTGAGGTAGACAGCAGGGGGTTCTTGAGGATGGGATGCTATTCCCCAAACACACAATCACACACACAGACAGTGTCTCTCATGTAGGAAGCTAATTGTAGAGGACTCAAGTGAAGCTCAGAGTGGTTTTACTTGGAATGCCAGAGGAACAGTGAGTTTTGTTTAGAAAGCTCTGATCTGGTCTAGTTGAGTAGTGTGTTGGGTAGAGAGCGACTCGTTATAAGTCATGTGGACTAGTACGTCAAGCGTATTTTACACCCTAAGGATCTAATCCTGGAAATACAATGCTAGTGCAATAACAAAGCAGAACTAAAACAAAACCTCCCTTTCAGAGTGTATTTTGTGGAGGGTGTGTTGTTTTATGTAGTATTGTGGTAAATCTTTGTAAACTAGCATTGTGTAGTCATCTGTTTGGGGTTCAGTAGGATTTGCTCCTCATATGTTTGACTGACAGGCCTTATGTGACATGACATGAAACATTGTTTGTTTGAGCATCCAAACCGGCTCAACACAGAAATGTTAGCTGAAACAATGATGCCAATTTGGAGTGAGACTGCCTGTTTGTCTGACCAATTTCAAATGATAGGGGAGTGTTTGGATACCTGTTTGGATTAAAAAAAAAAAAAAAATATATATATATATATATATATATATATATATATATATATATATATATATATATATATTTTTTTTTTTTTTTATTTATTTTTATTTTTTTTTTGTTTTAGAATTTGGATTTGATATTGCTAGTAGGGAAAATGTTTTATTTATAATATATATATATATATATATATTTATAAATTCATGTATAAATATTATATATAATTTATTTTTTAATTTTTTTTATAAATTAATGTGAAATTTAGGGTCCAAAACTCAAAAATAAAACATCCAGATGCATTAAGGTAAACTTGGGGAGAAATTCTTCTTAATTTCATGAAGTCATGAAAATAATGTCAATACAATTTTTTTTTTTTTTTTTAAATTAAATTAATTTAAATTAATTTATA
Organism: Labeo rohita; assembly: GCF_022985175.1. NCBI lineage: Eukaryota > Metazoa > Chordata > Actinopteri > Cypriniformes > Cyprinidae > Labeo > Labeo rohita. The sequence goes on along the minus strand of NC_066891.1, from coordinate 6,731,670 downwards.
TATATATATTATTATTTTTATTTTTTTGCCACAGAAAACTTTTAACCAAAATTAACAATTGCCAAGATCTACATGCAAATATTTCTATTTTTATTTAGAAAATGCTGAAATTAGATTGACCAAATAAATAAATAAAAATTACATAATTTTCTTTCTTTAAAATAAAAAAAAAAAAAAATTGGCATAATTGTCTTTCTTTACAATTATTTTATTTTATTTTATTTTATTTTTATATTTTATTTTATTTTATTCACATATAAAACTGACATTTACTGAAAAAAATACTGAAATGAGATTGAATGAATGAATGAATGAATGAATGAATAAATAAATAAATCATCAAAATAAAAAAACATAATGGCGTTTTATTTTACTTTATTTTAGTCACATATGAAACTTTGACATTTGACCTTTTTAACTAGGATCCAAAATTAACACTTCCCAAACTCTGAATGCAAATATTTATGTATTAATTTAGAAAATGCTGAAATGAGATTAAAAATAAATAAATAAATAAAATAAAATTGAATGTGGCAAATAACGCATAAACACTCTAACGCCTAATAGTCATTATATACAATTATATAACTCCAAAATGCCACAACTGACCAGTCACAATAAATTATTTCAGAAATGCTCATAATATAGCGAATGTGTTTTATGATGTGTGTGACAATATGCATTGTTCGTTTTTAGACTTCTCTCTTTCCCTTTTTAGCACTTTTGCCAGATTGTTATCATCTCTCCTCCTTAAGAATCCATTAAAGCAATTCATGTGAACTGATTCACAGATAAGCTTCATCTGAAGATATCAACAAGACAAAGCAGTTCAGTTTATGTGGGTGAGGATGGGGGCGTATTTCATAAACACACACCGGGTCTTCAGTCCCGACTCCCTGATTATATCTGATGTCTTCCTTCCTTGTAGAGTCTCTGGCAGTTAAATAGTCCCACAGACACCTTCAGGGTCTAAACTGCACCTACACTGGAAGAAACAACATCAGGGACAGAAACATTCACCTTGTATAACACACACACATACACGCACTAGCTTACGGAGTTATTAGATTGAAAGCACCCCGATCCAACAAATCCTGCCAGACGCAGGAGGAAGCTGCAGTTTGCTCTGGAGCGACCATAGAGGACAGCGGTTTGTCATACTGAGGTGTAGAGCAACATGCACACATGCAAATACGCATGCGACTCCGACCGGTTGGCGGTGAGTGCATCTAACGGCATGCCAGAGAGACGTTCCTTGTAATTATTTGGAATTTTTTTAATGTTTGATCATTTATTTTTCTCGTTTGTCATGCGATGGATGCGTAAGTCTTATGTACGCAAGCGTGCAGACGTTTCAGGAGAAAATTACATGGATTTTTTGGATCACGATGAGTAGTAGGAAGAGTTTAAACATGTTAACGTAAGTGAGGGGGAGTGTGCAGGTCTGGACTGGGTTAGGACGAATATGTGCAGAGTTTTTTCTCTTTCTTTTCCCAGTCTCAAGCTCTGTTTTATGTACTCAGAAAATTAGTACTCATAATATTACCTTTTATATTTTACTGGACATATACCATGGTAATACCATGCTGTTGTTCCATGTACCATGTGAATAACACGGTATATGATTATGGTATTACTTTGTTTTATTGGACATGTGCCATGGTGAAGTTTTTTGAAGTAGTTTTGATTTAGAAATTCATTTTTGTGACAATTAAAGGAGAAGTCCACTTCCAAAACAAAGATGCACATATAGTGTACTCACCCCCTTGTCATCCAAAATGTTCATGTCTTTCTTTCTTCAGTCGTAAAGAAATTATTTTTTTGAGGAAAACATTTCTGCATTTTTCTCCATATAATGGACTGGTATGGTGCTCTTACGCTAGATAAGACCCTTCTTTCTCGGCTGGGATCATTTACAACCGCATTTGGGATCGCTTGAGGCTGCATTTAGACTGCATTTTGGAAGTTCAAAATCGGGGCACCATTATATGGAGAAAAATGCTGAAATGTTTTCCTCAAAAAACAATTCCTTTACGACTGAAGAAAGAAAGACATGAACATCTTGGATGACAAGGGGATGAGTACATTATCTGTAAATCTTTGTTTTGTCTTGTGAGATTTATTTATTTATTTATTTCAGCTAAAATACTGCCTTGGTCTTGTGAGATTTAGCTTTTTTATTTATATATTAATTTAATTTACTTATATATTAATTTATTTATTTAATTTAGCATTTTTTAACTGTTTATAATAGCTTAAAAAACATTAAAAATGATGTAGTTTTAAACAGATCTGTAGTTCATATGACCTTGGTCTTGTGAGATTTAGCTTTATTTATTTTAATTTATTCTGTACTTTTATTTCATTTTGTATTTTTAAACATTCTAATAACTTAAAAAAAAACATTAAACATGCTGTATGTTTTAAACAGATCTGTAGTTCATATACGTTGATTTGTATTTATATATGAATATATTTTCATCTATTCACATTAAATTTTGACCTTTCTAACAAAATTTTCCTTACACTTATTTATTTATTTATTTATTTATTTATTTATTCTCAGCTAAAATATGACCTTGGAACGAACAATGAACTAACTGTAATGATCAATATATAATTAATACTAATATTTTTATTTATTTACAAAGTATGTAGGCTGCTTTTTTTTTTTTTTTTTTTTTAAATAGTAGAGCACTATTTATTTTCTGTGCAGTATCCATTTTAAAAACTAACGGTCGATTAATCGGTATCGGCCAGTGTGGTCTAACCTAGTTATCGGTATCGGTAAAATCCAATATCGGTCGACCTCTATTCACATATGAAATTTTGACCTTTCTAACAAAATTTGACCTTATACTGTGTATTTATGTATTTATTTATTGTTAATCTTATTTTTTAGTTAAATAATAAAATTAGTTATTTATTTTTAGTTTAATTATGTTCAGCTAAAATATGACCTTGGTCTTGTGAGATTTAGCTTTCTCCTCTGTCATTTCCAGCTCAAAAAGAATGCTTACTTTGAATGTAGTGTTCCTTCTCCTTTCACTTCCTTTTAGACGACTTTCTCTCTCTCCCTCTCTTTCTCTCTCTCTCTCTCTCTCTCGTTCTCTCCCTCGTTCTATCCCCCTCCCTCTTTCCTGTATGTCAATTCCTCCTCCTATTCCTCCCCTAAAGCTATGGATAGCAGCGTTGCGTCACAGTGTGGAGTTTGAGACTGTTCTCTCAGCGCACTTGATAGAGTTTGAGTTGAATACGCGCAGCTGCTGGTGAGTTTTTTTTTTTTTTCTTCTGTCTTCACTACACATGTCTCTGGTTACCCAGCAGATGGGGAGACGTTATGCTTCCTAGGGTTTTTCTGTCTATTTCATGTCATTTGTATTCAACTTTTAAAGCATGTTTTAGAAAGTCCTGGACGTACATGTTGAACTATACAAGTCGTTGTCTCTAATTGGGTTTAAGCTTCGCAATGTTTATGAGATTTCACCATTGGAGCGGTTTGTGAAATTTGTGGTTTTCATTTTGTTTTTATAGTAAACCGAAATACGAAATGCTGTTTTGGCCGTTTTTTTTGGTCTTTTCAGAAGCCAGTCTCTTGTAATTCATATTCTTGCTCACTTTTGTAATAATGGTGGCTGTTTTCCAGGTGTGGGTGTGTACATGCACATTTGCCTTTTCTGATGCTACATGTTGAAACACACACTGAGAGGAATGTTTCTTGCGAAAAAGCGAAGTTAGTTGGTCTCCTTTAGCATGGACGAACTTGTCCTCTTGGTCATTCTTGGCTAATGTTTTTTTTTATTTTATTTTTTTTTATTTTTAAGATCTTTCAATTCATTTAAAATTGATTTAATGAACATCTGCATGAGGTTTAGCCATATTTAGGGTACTGAAATGTGGGAAACTACTGGTTGAAGGCAATTCGGAGATGAGAAAACTTTGTAGAATAGCCTTTATTTAGCAGACGTGAGACCTTGTGCTGGTAAACTCTATTGCCCCGAAGTGAACTTTACTCTTCAAGGGAAGTGATTGTGCAGTGGATTGTATGGGAACCATGGGTTTAAACTCAGGATTAGTCATTCAAGGAAGTTTTGGTTCTTCCATGGTGACCAAATAGGCTTTAGATGTTCTCTGTATGTAAGTGTGGAAATCCCACACCACTCTGTAGACATTTGTCATCAGCTTCTGTGAATGGGCTGGTTACCCGGACTGTTTGTGGCTGGTCTCTTGTGGTCCGTGGTTGACTCAGCCCATAATAGGACAAGCAGAAGTTTGTCTGAATGTGTGCTTTTTGTTTCACCTGCCTGGCTGGTGTAGCTGCAGATTAATTCCAGAACATTTAAACCAAAATTGATATCCTAAAATTGGCCTCCAAAATGGAGCTTGTTTTGGTAGTTATTGGCATCTATGGTTCCATGAAGAACCTTTAACATCCTTGGAACCTTTCAAAGGGTTATTATTAAAATGTTCTAGAAAAATTGGTTCTTTAAGAAGTGTTGACTGAAAGGTTCTTTTGGAACCCAAAATGGTTCTTCTATGGCATCACTGTGAAAACTCCAATTTGGAATGTTTATTTTTTTTTAAGAGTTGTTTGTATTGGATCGACTACATTGATTTTAGCATCTGAAAATGAAAATTTTGTCATTTACCGTCATCATTCCAAGCCTGTGTGGCTTCCTACTGTGGAATTCTGAGTAATACATTGTGATGAAAGTCCAACCTGTAAAAAATGTATTTAGGCCTAAAATTAAGATTTAATTATTTAATTATTATTATTTAATTATTTAACTATTTAAATTGGATGTAAAATCCATTAGGATTAAACAGATTTAACATAAACTAACACACTTAATGTGATGCATGTTTGTCAGCCATACATACATGAAACAGGTAAAAAAAACAAAAAAAAAAACAGGTATGATTTCTGTAATAGTAGTTATAAACTGAATGTGTTTTACGCAGTAACCAAGTTTATGTATTTATCATCAAAGAAAATCCAATTTGTCTTAGTGCTGTTAAATGATTAATCATGATAAAAGTTCTGTTTTGGTTTACATAATATATGTGCATATGTTCTTTTCGAAATATATATTGTGTGTGTGTATTTAATATATGCACAATAAACATACACAGTACACACATATATTATGTAAACAAAAACTTAAATTTTGGATGTGATTAATAACGATTAATCATTTGACAGCATTAATTTGGTTCAATCTTAACTAATATATTAGCTAATATTGCTTGTACAGCTATAGCATTTTTATTGTTTTCACAATTCACAATTTTGCTAACTCTTGGTAAATAGAATTTAGAATCAAAGTGGTTCTTGAAAATATTAATTATTAAAATAAACTATATGTGCAAATAGTTCATTAAACTAGGCCAGGGTTATTTATTTATTTGTTTGTTTGTTTATTTTTATTATCTTCAGCTAACATGACCTTGGTCTTGTGAGATTTGGCTTTATTTATTTTAATTTATCCTGTACTTTTATTTCATTTTGCATTTTTAAACTTTATAATAACTTAAAAAAAAAACATTAAAAATGTAGATTAAAACAGATCTGTAGTTCATATACATTAGTTTGTGTTTATATATAAATATATTTTCAGATATTCACACACTAAATTTGGACCTTTCGAACAAAAATTTCCTTTTATTTATTTATTTATTTATTTATTTATTTCAGCTAAAATATGACCTTGGTCTTGTGAGATTTGGCTTTATTTATTTTAATTTATCCTGTACTTTTATTTCATTTTGCATTTTTAAACTTTATAGTAACTTAAAAAAACATTAAAATGTAGTTTTAAACAGATCTGTAGTTCATATACATTAGTTTGTGTTTGTATATAAATATATTTTCATATATTCACACATAAAATTTTGACCTTTCCAACAAAAATTTCCTTTTATTTATTTATTTATTTATTTATTTATTTCAGCTAAAAAATGACCTTGGTCATGTGGGATTTAGCTTTTTTATTTATTTTAATTTATTCTGTGTATTTTTTCATTTTGCATTTTTAAACTGTTTATAATAACTTAAAAAAAACAAAAAAAACAATAAAAATGTAGTTTTAAACTGATCTTTTAAAACAGATTTGTATTTATTTGTTTATTTGAAGTGCAGAAATCTTACCCAGAAATCATATATTTTGTTTATGTAATAACAAATATGCATTAAAGTAAGATTTGAGAAATTAAGATTGCGTGCTAAAATTGTGTAATCCAAATTGGTGGAAATTTCATATGCAATTCAAATACATAAATCAGTAACACTTTACAATAAGGTTCATTAGTTAACTACATTACTTAACATGAACTAAGAATGAACAATACCTCTAGAGCATTTATTCCTATATAGCGTATATTATCTAACTTCAATTATCATAAAATGATCATAAAAGTAGCCTGTATGACAGTTTTCAAAAGTCTTTGGTTTTTGCATGTCATAATTCTGCAGTAGCAGCTCAGTCTTGGTAAATTTAGACTGTGGTCGTGTATTTTGACATGCATCTGGGCCATTTTTGTGGTAATGTGTACTTTCCTTTTAATTGCTCCGGATGTCCTCTGACCCAAAACTGTGACCCATCAGTCACTAGCCCCAGTCTGCATACTTCTCTGACTTCTTGTATGCTGGTAATTTCCTTGCTTTAGACCCGTTTAAGCTCTTTTAGAAATGAAAAAATGTGTCTGTGTCTTTGGTTGGAATTGAATACTAGCTTTTTCACATACAGCACAGTATGTACTCTGTCTGAAACAGTGGAGATTATGTATACTTTAGTATAATTACCACTTTCCACGTTTAATTCTGCAGGTGTCCAGCTATCAGCTAAACTTCCAGCTAAACTTCTGCAGGTTTGTGAAAATGCCATTTCGATTGGAAAATATAATGTTGAATAATAGTGTCATATGGTCATCATATTGTGACATATTTTTGTAGTTTCAAATAACTTTTGTTTTCTATCTGAATATATTTTAAAATGTAATTCATTCATGTGATGCAAAGCTGAATTTTCAGCATCATTACTCCAGTCTTGAGTGTCACATGATCCTTCAGAAATCATTTTAATCTGCTAATTTGGTAATTAAGAAAAACAGTCTTTTTTTAAAAGATTCTTTTTAATGAACAGAAGGTTCAAAAGAACAGAATTTATTTGAAAAGTCTTTACAAATATCTTTACCGTCAATTTTGATCAATGGAATGTGTCATTGCTAAATTAAGATCTGGTAAGAACATTTTTTTAAGGTTCTTCTGCTTTTTGCTTACATGGAAGTTCTGGAAAAGTCTTCCCGTAGCCAGTTTTCGTACTTTGGTTTGGATGTGTAAGAGATTATGTGAAGAGGTTTGGAGTGGATAAAATTATTCCTTTACGATTAAAAAAAGGCTAAGCTCAAAAGCATATGGACTCACAGTTCGTTCAAACGAAACGCAATAATGTGGCTTTCTGTTTTTAGCCGAGCTCAAGCAAAACAAAGCATGGTGAACCAAACCAATATAGCGCCGTCTTGGGTTTGTGTAAATGCCTTTTTATTTTTTAATTTATCTTCTTTTAATGTGTGCTTTATGGGCCAGACGCTTGTCTTGGAGTCAAGCGTTGTGGCAAGTATAGCGGTTCTCCATGCGGAGCAGTCTGGTACTGAAAAGCCAATGCAAACTGCAATAGCTCTGATTTCACTTCCTTCAATGGTCGTGTTTTTCTCCTGAACACTTAGAAACAGAGAAGTCTAAAGATGTTTGGCTGTGGCTTCAGTTGCATAATTACTCATTCACGTAATTGCTTAACCACACCATGTGTCTGGGTGTAGTTTGTAAACCAGTGAACTTACAACATAAAAGACTGGGTAGATGCAGTAGATGCAAGACAGATGGATTGCCATTTTTGCCATTATTCATTTTATTTTTGGAAATTTTTCTTTTAACGGTTCGTAAGACTTTTATTTTACGGCTTTTCTTTGTTTTATAAAATAGATTTGTTTTTTTTTTTATTTTTAAATTATTTTTTCAAATGTATAATTATGTAATAATGCTTTAAGCCTTTTTTAACACAAAGCATTATTTATTTGGATAAAAAAAAAATAAAATATAAAATAAAATAAAATAAAAAAAAAATAATAAAATAAAATAAAGTATAAATAACAAAACAATGTGGACCCGTAAATGTGACTGAAAACTGTAGGCACAGTACAGTTATGACAAAATTATGATTAAGCACTTTTTTTACGTTAATACATAAAAAATAAATAGATATTATATACACTACCAGTCAGTTTTATTTTAGTTTAAATATATAATTATATAATAATGCTTTAAGACTCTTTTTTTAACTGAAAGAAGTATTTATTTGGATAAAAATAAAATAAAATAAAATAAAAAAATAAATAAAATAAAATAAAACAAAAAACAATGTGGACCTGTAAATGTGACTGAAAACTGTAGGCACAGTTGTGACAAAACCATGATGAAGCGCTTTTTACGTAAATAAATAAATAAATAAATAAATAAATAAATAAAAAAAAAGATATAAAAATGTTATATACGCTACCAGTCAGACGTTTGGACAAAAAAAGCCTCTTCTGCTCTCCAAGACTGCATTTGTTTAATCAAAATGACAGTAAAAACAGTAATCTTATAAAATATTTTTACAATTTAAAATAACTCTTCTGTTTGAATATATTTTAAAAGGTAATTTATTTTCTTAATGCAATTACTTTTTCATCAGCAATTACTCCAGACTTCAGTGTTGGAAAGTAATGAAAAATTAAGAGAGGAAAAAAAGAGTTAATATTTTCTTTTGTTTTATTATTTTCATAAGAATGTCTGTGTGATGCATGTGACATTTTCATGCTTATTCTTATGGAAAATGTTGCCTATTCTTCGTGTAAATTCACGCCCAGCTCTGTTTTGTGATGACATGCTCATAATATTATATAAATGAAAGTAGAACAGCTAAGTCTTTAAGACTTATAGCAGCTGTAGCAGAACTCTTACTCACTTCTCTAAATGGCTAAATTAGTGTAGTTACTGTGTTTGTTTTAGTACGTAAAGCTTGACTGATAACTGTGTTTGTGTTGAACTTAAGAGGGATGTGAATCAGCGTTATATGAGTCTGCGTGTATGTTTTGATCTGTTGTGTTTAAGTGGCAGTGTGTCAGTGTTTATAGACGTCAGGCGGGACTTTCACAGTTCCGTGATTGTGAATCGAGGCATTTAGGGCCGTTTAGTGATTCAGACCGTTCTCTCGCGCTAAGTCACCATGATGCTGTCAGGGTTGGGCTGAATTTAAGCCTTTTTTTTAATCATCAGGCTTTGTGTGTTTTAGTATTGTTCTGTTTATGAGTCAGTGTATTTGTTAAGAGCGGAAACCATAAAAATACAAATTAATCAAACAGAATATCTCTTAATATATCTCTAAATCTGACTTTTTTTTTTACACACGTTAGTTGCCGCTTCTTCAAAAGCTCTTATTCTGTCATCCTGTCTCTGATTCAGCTATTTATATGTGCAAATGCATCGGCCGCTTAGTGAACGGGTCTTTAGGTGTGGTGTCTGAGTTTGAAACTGTGGCAATGCATGTGTTATATTTCATAATCTTTGCACTGCAATGATGATTCAGTGATTTTAGTTAGAAATTGAAGCCGCTGTCACAAGTCAGTAAGTTTCAGATCTTGTTTGGCTTTTTTGTTGTGGACTCAAACTTGTCCCATCGGTAGCACAATACTTCGCTTCTTCTGTTGTTGAGGTTAGAGAAGGCTAGAGAAATCGGTTAAAGGCTTGTTTACTGTTATTTGGGTGTGACCTTCAGTAAGTCCTCCGTTTAATTATGCTTATGTGCATTATTAGCTGATTTGAGGTATGCATGCACAACCGTGTGATACATTTGCATACATATGCAATGTATGTATAGCACAGGTGTGTATTTTACTATTTTTGTCCTGTGAGGTTTAATCGATGTTGCTTATTTTGTAATGTCTCTTTGTTTTGAGTTTCAGCATTTCCTCTTTGCCAGTTTAAACTCTTGCTTATTACGCTATGCAGTGTTTCGCTCAACTTCATTGTGAAAGTGTGCGACTTTCCTAAAAGTTCACTTTGAACAGAAATATGCATTTAAAATGTTTGTTTTTAACTTCCTGGACAGCAGACCAAAAATACTGATGTCTTATGTTGCACTGCAGAATTTTGTGCAATGAAATGCTCGCTAGAATTAGCTTTTGATATGTCATGTTCTGCTCACCAAGCCTGCATTTATTAAATCCAAAGTACAGCAAAAATTAAAATAACTGATTTCTATTTGAATATATTTTCAAATGTAATTTATTCCTGTGATTTCAAAGCTGAATTTTTAGCATCATTACTCCAGTCACATGATCCTTCAGAAATCATTCTAATATTCTGATTTGACCCTCAAAAACGTTATTATTATTATTATTATTATTATCATTATTATCATTATTATTATTATAATGTTGAAAATGGCTAAGTAGAATTTACAGAAAGTTCAGAAGAACAGCATTTATCTGAAATGACAATCTTTTGTAACGTTATAAATGACACTTTTGATCAATTTAAAGCATCCTAGCTAAATAAAAGTAGTAATTTCTCTAATTTCTCTATAGTGTGTAATGTTACAAAAGCTTTTTATTTCAGATGCTGATTTTTGGATCTTCCTATTCATCAAAAAATCTTGAAAAAAATTTACTCAACAATTTTAAATATTAATCATACTTATACTAATACTAATACTAATACTAATACTACTAATAATAGATGTCTTTTGTGCAGCAAAACAGCATATTTGAATGATTTCTGAAGGATCACGTGACCGGAGTAATGATGCTAAAAATTCAGCTTTGAAATCACAGGAATACATTACTTTTTAAAATTATTCAAATAGAAATCAGTTATTTTAAATAGTAAAAATATTTCACAGTGTTAGTGCTTTTTGGATCAAATAAATGCAGGCTGGGTGAACAGAAGAGAATTCTTCAACAAACATCTTCAAACACATCAAAAATCTTACTGTTCAAAAACTTTTGACTGGAAGTTTATATAAAATATATGGATATTTTTGTTTTTGAAGCAAATAATCTTTATAATGTAAGCTGTATTTATTTGGCCAAAAATGCAGTAAAAACAGCAATATTGTGAAATATTATGAAAAATTAAAAAAACTTTTGTCTATTTCAATATATTTTAAATGTAATTTATTCCTGTTGTGCAAAGCTGAATCATTACTCCAGTCTTCAGTGTCACATGATCTATCAGAAATCCTAATTATTCAAATCTTTTGACTGGTAGTGTATAATAAACCAGTTAATAGTGTCATAAATGTCTTCTCTTTCCATTTTCAATTCTTTCCCATGTTTCTTTGTTGCTCACACATCATTTCATTTGCCCTTCAAAACAGCGAGGGCGAATTTTTTTTGTGCGGCTTTCCATGAAAGGAGGAGATTAAATGCTGGCATAATTATCTCTGTGTGAAAGAGGGATGAAAATTTACATTATGTAAGACCGCTGGAGCTGTACAGTTGAAGGGAACAGGTGCTCAGTTTTGCGGCAGACGGATTAATCCTGCGCTAAAAGACACCGCGCTTGACCTTTGACCTGATACTCTTCACACTGTCCGCACAGCACCCCCTTCACGAGATATGTACAGGAGAACATGCTAGCCACATACAGACTGCAAAACCTGTTCACCATGGGTCCCCTTCACTCCAGATCATCTTTGCAGATTGATATTGATCAAATATTAAAAAAAAAAAAAAACTGTCAGGCATGAAAAGCTTTTGCAAATGAGGGCTTAATTACTTGAAAGATTATTGAAGGAGGAAATGAGGGCATGAAATTATTAAAGCATACATAACGTCATAATCCTCAAACACGCTCTGATAAATAGAGATGGTAGGTATTTTTGTTTTGAGGGTCGTAACCAGGATAGAAACGCGTTTCCAGTGACAAGTAGTTAGATTTTTTTTTTGGTTGTTTTAGCCTTGTTATTATGTGCTTTTTGCACGCGATTAATCACATTCAAATATAAACATGCAAATATTTATTAAATGTATTCATGTAAGCGTGTATGCATGTAAATACAGACAGTACACACGTAGTATGTAAAGACAAACATGTATTTTGGATGTGATTAATTGCGATTAATGTCACAATCAAGAAAATGAAAAAATAAAAATAAAATGCAAATTTTACAGGGCCCTATAATAGCCAAGAATGGTGCCACGTGTGTCTGAATTCGATAAGCCCCTCTGGACGCTTGTGTGTGTTCACAGCTGTCTGTTTCTCTCTGCTGTTCACTTACATTCACCTCCACACTCCAAACACATCACCCCTTCCTGAGGCCCATGGGTAATCCAGCAGAACTTCAGAATCAGACGCACACACTCAGCTGTCCTTGGCTTTGATCCCTGGCTGAGGGTCCTTTAATTGCCCAACTGTTCGGTCAGCGCGTAACATGCTCGAAGTCTCTCAATTTAGCCGTTTCAGAAAGACTCAACTGTGTGTGCCGCTCCACTCAATCTCTGTTCCTCTTCTCACTCTAGTTGTTTCAAAACCTGTCAACGTTCTACCTAGGTAACATAAAGGCAATTAGAGTTAGAGATCAGAGTTATTTATAGTAAACAAGAAGTAAAACTGAAACATAAAAAAATGGTACTTGAAATTAAAGTCTAAAAATGATTTCAGCTAGCTGCCAAAGCAACATTTCTACATTTCAACATTTCTTGATATACTAAAATAACTGAAACAAAATGTAATAAAAGCTATATATAATTTTTGCAGACTCCCCTTGTGGCTTTTGTATTTTATTTTATTTTGTTAATGACAAAAACTCAACTAAATTACCAAAACTTTAACTAAAATTAAAATTAAAAAAGTAAAAATACTTATGTTTTTATGTCATTTTATTTTATTTTATTTTAAAAATGATAAAAACTTTAACTACAATGAAAAAATGCTTCTGTTTTTATGTATTTTTAAATTTTATAAATTTTTTTATTAAACTGAATTTTTTTTCAGACTCCACTTGTGGCTTCTTAAATTCTGTTTATGTATTTTTTGTATATTTTATTCATATTTTGTTTCTTATTGATTTTTATTTTTATTTATTTTTTATTTTATTTTAAAAATGACAAAAAAAAATTAAAATAAAAAAGGTAAAAAAAAAAAATACTTTATTCAAAATTTCAATAAAATCTATATTGAATATTTAATTGTGCATGCTTAATTTCTCTATTTTTACACTATCTTCCATAATTTAACACTCACTTTCAGTTAATTGCTAAAAAATAACTTTAATTATTCAATAACACTATTAAATGCAATGTTACTTGTGTTCAAAATCTCAAAATCAACTGTGCAATATAATGTCGTGGTGCTTAAAATCAATTATTGCATTTAAAGTGATGGCTTGCATTTAAATATACAGTAGCATTTAATGTTTTATTTTTAGATAATTTACACAAAACATTATAAAATTACCTACAAAATTACAGGTGTGCTGCAGATCGGCGTGTTTCCATTTCAGTCCCAGAATGCACCACAACCCTGGTTTATCAGTGATGTTTTAGTATCATTTAAAAACCTTTTGTAGTGTTTATTAATATTTTGAATTATCTATGTTTGTTTTTATATTAATTTTAAGTTTTAATGATTTTAGTTCCTTTAAAGGAGAAAACATTTAAATTTTATTTTATTTATTTGTTATATTTCAGTAACTAAAATGTTTTTAATAGATTTTAGATTTTAATGGTTTTTATTTACAATAACAATACTGATTGGAATCAGCTGGAGTCTAGTTTTGTAGTGTACATTTCATAAGGACAGTTGCTGGTGTAGAGCGCTTCAAATCAGCAGTATGGCGTCTTACAAGATAGCTGACTAAGTAGGCAGCAGAAACGGAGGAAGCTCACTTGACACATAGCTAGTCTCAATTTTCACCTAGACTTCCTCTAATTTTCTTAATCACGTCTTTCTCCATCCCTTTACCGTAAACAATCAGTGAGCGCGTGTGAATATGTGATTGCGCATCTGCCGTCACTGCCCCGCGGTCAGGTTCACACTCTCAGCCGGTTTGTAAACAGTCCCTCTCGTTCTCCTTCAGACGAATGTGCCATAACTCGTCGGAGAACATGAGTCCCTCCCGGTGATTCAGCTCGGCTCTCCAAACTCTTTTCCTGACGGCACAGCAAAAGCCGTCAGTTGTCATAGCAGTGGCTCATGACAAACACGCCGTTACATGAGCGCACAGGCCTGTTGTGTTGACCGCTGTGTTCAGAGAATCTCCCAATCGGCTGCGGGAAGTTTTACAGTAAAGAGGAATGACCTGGCGTCTCTTTCTCTTATTATCAGTCATAACCCCCAGCATAAAAACGTTAATGTGCTTCGGTTGTTGTGTTATGTTGTTTATATGTGAAGAGTTCAGATGCAAAAGCCTCTAAATCCATCTGACGTATTTCTTTAAAATTAGCATTTCTTCCTTGTTCCTTGTATAGGTTTAGTACTTCTGGTACTTCTGACTGGGCTGAGGCTGGAATTTAGCGAGTCTGAAGTAAAAGTATTTGATGGACGTATACTATGTGTCAGGAGTCACTCAGTATAATTTTCTAATTTTTGACCAAGATGGCTTTTAGCTGGTTTTGCATCTGAACTCTTTTGTTGGCCAAAAGCTATATTATATCGCTTATATATTTTTTTTTTTTTTTTTTTACACTTTGTATAAGACACCAAAAGACATGAATAGACCTATTGATGAATCTCTCTAAATTGTGTTATTTATTTATTAATAATTATTAGTATTAATTTTATTTCTGACATTTACTGCAGACTCCCCTTGCAGCTTCCTAAATTCTGTTTTTACATATTGTTTATTTTATTTTATTTGCAAATGAATTTTTCAGCAGACTCCCCTTGTGGACACCTAAATTCTGTTTGTTTTTATGTATTTTTCATTTTATTTATCTATTTATAATTTATTTATTATTTAATACATTTTATTTTATTTTCTAAGACTGATATTTTAGAGTTTTATTTATTATTGGTTAACATTTTATTTTAATTATTTTTTGTATTTCATTAAACTGAAATTTTCTGCAGACTCCCCTTGCTGCTTCTTAAATTCAGTTTTTATGCATTGTTTTTTTTATTATATTTTATATCTTATTCATATTTTGTTATTGATTTAATAAATATTTTATTTTATTTCATTATTTTATTTTATAAATCTGAAAGTTCTGTTTTTTTGTATTCTTTTTAATTTGATATATTATTAATATTTATTATTAAATAGCACTGTTAGTCATTTTTATTCAATTTTATATCTTATTCAGATTTTTATTATTTATTAACTAATTATTTTACTTTATTTTATTTTATAAACAGAAATTTTCAGCAGACTCCCCTTGTGGACTTCTAAATTCTGTTTGTGTATATTGTTTTTCATTTCATTTCTATTTATTTATTTATTTTCAATTTATTATTGAATACATTTTATTTTATTTAAACTGGTAAACTGGTAAACTGGACTCCCTCTTAAGCCTTTTAAATTGTTTGTTTTTTTGTTTTTTTTTGGTAGGCTTTTTAATTGTATATGTTACTAATATTTGGTTTTAGTTGTTAATAACAATTTTATTTATTTTATTTTATATTTATATTTATTTTTATGTGTTATTATTTATTTTTCAGCAGCAGATTTCTAATTTTATTTTATTTTATTTTATTTTATTTTATTTTAGAAATTTTCAGCAGACTCTCCTTCTGTGCCCCTACCAATCCCCGAACCCCAGTTAGACAACCTTTGCCCTAGAGCATATAATAACCGTTGAAACCCCAAAATGTTACTTTCTTTTGAATTCTGGCAATATTTGCCCATTTATTTTCCACATGTATCCAAGCATGCACCGATAATTAAGTTTGCTCTGGCCTAAAGTGATTTGTGTAGTCACACTGACTCCATATTTGACCAATTGTGCTTTAAAGCTGCTGTAGCTTCGCACAACGTCCCAACAAGCCCTTGAATCTGAAAAACATGAAAGTACACCTAACCTAATTGTGCTCATTGTGGTAGACCATGTCATGCCTATTACAGACAACAAGGGCCATTTAAAAGCAAGCGCTATTTAAAAACTGTATGGAGCCAAGACTGCCTTTCTTTCTCCTTTTTGAGGTGGAGTCCAGTCTGAGAAAGAGCTGAGCCAAATCTAATCTCCACCGCCCCATCAGATGGGTTCACAAGAGAGCATAGATGATTAGCTCCTCAGATTAGACGGGCTTTGGATATCTGAAGACTGATTTGGTCGTATCCTAAAACCACCCTGCCCCCATGAGCGCTTAACTTGACTAGACACCAAGGGGGTGGATTAATTGGACCAAATCTTGTTGGTTCTTTGGGGGGAAGGGAATGAACCTGGGACCCTTCCATGAGGTTTTGGGGTGTGGGACGGTACTGAAGTGCTATTCTTTGCCGCCATGGACCGGTGTATAGCTGATGGGGCGACCTGCATGCATCCTGGGATGTGGAAGGTAGGATGAGGGGACGGTCGTTTGATTGATGTGTTTCAATATGAGTAATTTCAGAGGGATTCGGATTAAGCTTGAGTAGGTGTGGCAGTCGAGGCTTTTATATAAAGCAGCAAGCTACTGGCATGAAGGTGTACAGTATGCATAAAAAGCGAGTTGTTGGTTTTTCAGAGCTGCTTGTGCAACTTTAGATCATTTTAGTTGATTCCTGTGACTTTTTGGGAGTCAAAATTAGGGGTTGACTGTCCCCTGTTTTTCAGGGCAGATACCAATAACGATTATTACAGATCAACTAGACTGATAACCGATAAATGTGCCTGGTGTAAAAATGAAAATTCATGTCAAAATTAAGAATAACAAGGGTTCTGACAAAAACTTACTTTAAATGTTTTAAATTATTTTAGCTGTAAATCTGTTTTGAAAATGACAGATACCGATGATTACAGATCAAATAGACCGATGTTTTGAACCATTATATATATATACATCTGGTGTAAAAATGAGAATTAATGTCAAAATTAAGAATAACAGGCTCTGACAAAAATTTCTTTAAATGCTTTTAAATTATTTTATCAGCAAATCAGTTTTGAAAATGGCCGATACCAATTATTACAGATTAGGTAGACGGATAACCAGTATTTTGAACGATATGTCTGGAGTAAAAATAAAAATGTCAAAATTAAGAATAACAAGGGCTCTGACAAAAACTTTCTTTAAATGTTTTTAATTGTCTTACCGGCAAATCAGTTTTGAAAATGACCGTTACCGATTATTACAGATCAATTAGACCGATAACCAATGTTTTGAACTACTATATATATGTCTGGTGTAAAAATGACAATTAATGTCAAAATAAAGAATAACGAGCTCTGACAAAAACTTTCTTTAAATGCTTTTAAATTATTTAATCAGTTACCGATTATCACAGATCAGATAGACGGATAACCAGTATTTTGAACGATATGTCTGGTGTAAAAATAAAAATGTCAAAATTAAGAATAACAATGGATCTGACAAAACCTTTCTTTAAATGTTTTAAATTATTTTATTGGAAAATCGGTCTTGAAAATGACCGATACCGATTACAATAGATCAATTAGACCGATAACCGATGTTTTGAACCACTATATATATACACGTCTGGTGTAAAAATAAAAATGAATGTCAAAATTAAAAATAATGGGCTCTGACAAAAATTTCTTTAAATGCAGTTAAATCATTGTATCAGTAAATCGGTTTTGAAAATGGCCGATACAGATTATTACAGATCAAGTAGACCAATAACAATGTTTTGAACTGATGTTTTCAACCTTTAACCTTTAAATGCTTTTAAACTATTTTATCAGTTTTAAAAATGACTGATACCGATAACCAGAAAAAAGCAATTAATCAATCCCATTGGATTCATCACTAAAGGTATGCTTGATGTGGTCTTTTTTTTTTTTTTTTTTGCTTTTTTATATTTACCAAAATTGAATCTTTGGAGCGTTCGACTGTCTAAAAGTTGATACTATTTTTCTATATATTTAAATTAATAACCAATCAAATGTTTAGCGTTAGTAAGGTTTCTTTGGAAGAAATTAATACTTTTATTCAGCAAGGATGCATTGAATTGTTCAAAAGTGACATTAAAGTGGATAACGTTAAAGAAGATTCCTGTTTATTTATCAAAGAATCTTGAAAAGCATAACACTGATAACACTGTGTCTTGGGCATCAAATCAGCATAGTAGAATAATTTCTGAAGGATCATGTGACACTGAAGACTGGAGTAATGATACTGGAAATTCAGCTTTGCATATTTTTAAATATATAGTAAAATAGAAAACGATTATATCTGGAACACCCTGGTTCTACCGTAGTATATGTCCAAAAACATGGTAAATGATATCAATGGTTTCACAGTGGTTTTTGCAAATGTAACATGCTATTCCTGAAAGTGCCTTGGAGTACCACGTAAATATCACGGTATGTGAATTCTTCTAAAGCATTCACTTCTGTGTTTTTGGCTTGGTTTGGGGTGTAAACGATGTCCTTTGGTCAAGTGCATCTGTGTATGGTTCTTTGAGATTGTATATGATGTTTTAAACTATCAGAAGAGAAAGTTCAAAACAGGCGGAGTGACTTCAGAGACTCAAGGGTTCTGCTCAAAGCATCTGACATCTGCTTTCTCTCTCTGTTCCTGTAGGTGTGTCATCATCCCGACTGTCAGGAACTGAACGGTAAAAGCCCCCTGCACCTGTGTGAGTCATGTGATTCTCGCTGTCACCTGGATGAGTCTGACAGCATGCACTTTGACAGGCATCTCCGCTTCGACGTACAACCACAAGGTAAGCAGCCCTACGGGCACAATCACACTTATGTTACCCTGGCCTGCGCCAAACAGGTTTAGGCTTCATACAAATGAGTCTCATTCAAAAACACCTTATTTGTATAACTAATAACAACTAGTAAAGTTCAATCACCCAACAATGGATGCTGAATATAAATAATATAATAAATATAATAAAAGAATATATTATATATTAGTATATATTAGTCTGTTTTAACAATAATTTAAAATTTTAATCTTTTTGATTTTATCTTTTTACATTTTATTTATATTATATATTTACTGTCAGAAAGTATGTGAGATCAGATTTGCGTTAAATCTGTGTCGTCAGGTTCTATCCTGGCGCGAAATGTGTCCACGCGATCCTGTCCCCCTCGCACAAGCCCTCCTTCAGACCTGGATGAAGACGAAGAAGGAAACACTGAACGAGGGTCAGTCTGTGATCCACAGCCTTTTCACAACCTTCTCACAACATTCAAATAACTATATGGAATCTTACGGTCTATACACACCAAAAGAGGCACAAGAAAGTTATGTGAAATTCAAATTGAAATCTGAAATGTATTAATGGAAATAAATCACTCACTGCATGATGAATTGAAATAAAACCACAATCACAATATGTCACTTAAGTTTGTGTGATTAAGTTCGTAAAGGTTGTGAAAAAGTTGTGAAAAGTTTTTTTTCACTTAATGTGAATCAGCACAACTCTTTTCAACGTTTATAAAAATAAGAAATGTGCCTTGAGCAGCATATTAGAATGATCTCTGAAGGATCATGTGACACTGAAGACTGGAGTAATAGTGCTAAAAATCGCAGGAGTAAATTACATTTTAAAATATATTCGAAGAGAAAGTAGTTATTTCAATTTATAATAATACTACAGAATATTAATGTTTTTTCTGTTTATTTTTTATTAAATAAATGCAGCCTCTGTGAGCATAAGACTTCATATAAAAAAAAATGTTGTGTATATTACATATTTGTTTTAGAGCTAGGCAACAAATTGTGATTGATCGCATCCAAAATAAAAGTTTTTGTGTACATAATATATGTGTGAGTACTGTCTATATTTATGTATATATAAATACACATACACATGCATATATATTTACGAAAAATATGCTGTTTATATATGAAATATATTTGTATATATAATGTAAATATATGAATTTAAATATATACATGTAAATATTTTCAAAATATACACTGTTTGTGTGTGTCTTTATATACTGTATACATAATAAATATACACAGTACACACACATATATAAACAAAAACTTTTATTTTGGATTTGATTAATCGCAACTAATCATTGCCCAGCACTGTAATTTCACTATAGTTTATTTTAAATATGGCAATGTAAAAACAATCTTTTTTTAATAATAAAAAAAGTACAAATATTTTATGCAGTCTCTCATAAAAGCTCCATGCAGAATAAATATTCAATTCTGGCTGTTAATTAAACAAATACAATACAAGTTTTAAAGTGAAGCACGGTACTGTGTTTATGTACACACGAGCAGCTCATGATCCAGTGTTTTCAGCAGCTTGTTTTGCAGTAAATGAACTGAACCAATTCATCGCTGCAAGCATTTTGAGTTTGGGTCGCTTATAATGTGCTTTAAGGAGCGAAACGTGCACCAACCGTCTTCCCAAATTTGAGAAGTACTTATAAACCATCCATTGTCAACAAAAGAGAATATAATATTAATAAATATAATAATATATAAATATAATAATATAATAAAATAAATTAAAAGTAAAAAATATTAGCATTGTAATTTATTTATTATTAAAAAAAAAAAAAATTAATGTATTATTATTTGTAGTACTTACAATTCTTGTAATATTTCTGGATTATTATTATTATTAGTAGTAGTAGTAGTATATTTACCCAAGGTTTTGCAATTAGACTTTTTTCCCCCCAAATGTGACCCTGAACCACAAAACCTGTCATAAGTAGCATGGGTATATTTGTAGCCAACAATACATGGGTCAAACTTATCGATTTTTAAATAAAGATCATGTTCCATGAAGATATTTCGTAAATTTCCTATCATAAATATATCAAAACTTAATTTTTGATTAGTAACATGCATTGCTAAGAACTTAATTTGGCAATTTCTGAGAACTTTAAAGGCGATTTTTCTCAAAATTTAGATTTTTATAGTTGTATCTCTTATAGTTGTATCTCGGACAAATATTATCCTATCCCTTATAACTGGTTTTGTGGTCCAGGGTCAAAAATTGCTCAGTACTAAAAATACACCAATAGTGTCAGATACAGATGCCATGGCCCACTGTCCTCATATGTCTGTGGTGTTTTTCTCTTTTAACAGAGAACGTAAGACAGGAGGAATGAAACTGAAAAGCAGAGAAGGAAAAAAGCCCCGTCGACGCCACACTGATGTAAGTGCTGCACTCCTTTTGGAGGCAAAGGCTGATGGAAAACTTGTGAAGTCTTAGCTGACTGCACTAACCTATGGTCTTACATAAAGTATTATATTAATATACCCTACCAGTATTTTTTCTGTATGAGTACCTGTACAGACTTGTATGTGGGTTTCCCTATCCAGCATAGTGTACAGGAAATCGCACTTCTCTGAATCATCAACAGCCCCAGGATGTGGTGGCTTGATTGATATCTTGAGCTGATCGCATCTAGAGTTCGTTGTAAATAACTGGAAGTGGTCTGTCTGTCGACCACCTTTGACCAGCTCTGATCTGTCGCCTCCTATAGGACCCAAGGAAGGAGTGCTTCAGCCTCAAGTTTGACCTCAACATAGACATTGACACGGAGATCGTCCCCGCTGTCAAAAAGAAGACGCTACGGTGAGTCAGAAAACAGATCTGTGTACTCTGGGGGTCGAAGACACAACCCTGGTTTTGCTGGGATGAAAGAGTTTTTGTTGTGTTTCTGTTAAATAGGTCATTGATGCTAAATGTGTCCATTGCATTTATGTGACCTCCGGACCACAAAACAGTCATAAGGATCAATTTTTTGAAACTGAGATTTATACATAATCTGAAAGCTAAATAAATACGCTTTCCATTTGATGTATGGTTTGTTAGGATCGGACAATATTGGCCCGAGATTTTTCAACTATTTGAAAATCTGGTATCTGAGGGTGCAAAAAAAATACTGAGAAAATGGCCTTTCAAAGTTGTCCAAATTAAGTTCTTAGCAATGCATATTACTAATCAAAAATTAAGTTTTCTTCAAAATTTCTTCATGGAACATGATCTTTACTTAATATCCTAATGAATTTATTTATTTATTTTTTTAAGAAATTAAAACTTTTATTCACCAATAATGAATTAATTTTTACAAAAGGTTTCTACTTCAAGTAAATGTTGAACTTTCTATGCATCAAATAATCCTAAAAAAAACTTTTAAATATTTAGCAGCTCAACTCTTTTTCAATTATGATAATAATGATTCTTGAACAGCAAATCAGCATGTTAGAATGATTTCTGAAGGATCACATATCACTGAAAACTGGAGTAGTGATGCTGAAAATTCAGCTTTGCATCACAGGAATAAATTACATTTTAAAATAAATTCAAGTAGACGACAGTTATTGTAAATTGTAATAATATTTCAGGATATTATTTTTCTTTCTGTGTTTTTAATCAAATAAATGTAGCCTCTGTGAGCATAAGACTTCTTACAAAAAATATTTTGAACTGTAATGTATAAAGAATTATGTATACTGTTACCTCCACTATATTTATGTACATTTATGTACATTATTTACATTTCTTTAATTATTAAAGTACAAATATTTCATGGAGTATTCATTTTTATTATCATAAAAAATTATTATCATAGAAAATATAAAATAATTAGCAAAATGCTATGTAAAATAGTTTTAGAAAAATTATAACATATACCACAGCACAGGAATATTTTGTGCCTTTTACGCATTTCCCTGATAAAAGAACCATTTCATACTGTCTTTTTGTCTTTTAAAGGTCTAAATCATTGAAATGGTGTTTATTTGTTTTGAAATTTCCATATTTTGAGCTGTGAAGCTCATTTGCTCATTTTACTGTTTTTTTTAGAGAGCAAATCACATATCAGAATGATTTCTGAAGGATCATGTGACACTAAAGACTGGAGTAATAATGCTGAAAATTCAGCTTTGCATCGCGGAAATAAATCACGTTTTAAAATATGTTCAAGTGAACATCAATTATTTTAAATTGTAATAATATTTCAGAATATTACTCTTTTTGCTGTGTTTTTAATCAAATAAATGCAGCCTCTGTGAGCATAAGACTTCTTAAGAAAAAATCATTTGAACTGTAGTATATAAAAATGTGTATGTTTTTACTTTCACTACAGTTTATTTTAAATAAATGTATCTTTTTATTATTAAAAGTATAAGTATTTAATGAAATCTCCCAATATGTTGAAAGCTGCATGTAGAATAAATATAAAATAATTTATTTTTTAATTTTTAAAAGTAGATATTTCATACAATCTCTCGAGATGTCATCATAAAAGCTGCATGCAGAATTAATATAAAATGCAAAACGCTGTAAAATAGTTTTAGAAGAGCATGTCATTCCACAGGACAGGAGTATTTCATGTCAACTACCCAGATAAAAAACATTTCATACCATCTTTTTTGCCTTTTAAATGCAATGGTGTTTATTTGCATTTTAAATTTCCATAGCTCGAGCTGTGCTCAATTTCTCACTGTACTGTTTTGTTTTTTTGTTTTTGTTTTTTTTTTTAGAGAGGTGCTCGGACCCATTTTTGAGCGCAAAGGCATTGAGTTATCCCGAGTGGATCTGTTCCTGGACCAGTCGAATACTCCGCTCTCGCTCCACTTTGAGGCTTATCGTTTCGGAGGACATTACCTTAAAGTGAAAGGTAAGAGTCGTGTGGTTTAAAGTGTGACGCATCCTCTGCGGTGTATGACTTGTTCTCATCAGCATCGTTTCCAGCTAATCACACTGACAAGTTTTTATCGCTTCGATCTTGCTGTCAGCATTTCCACTGTTTTGATAGCCCTTTCTTTGTACACATTTGCAGCCTTATAGTTGAGAACATGCACCATCTCTGCATTACACAACACAGCAGTCATTGTGTCCAAAAAACCAGACAGTTTCCCGGGAAATGAGGTGTGACCAATTACACTTCATTATAGTTGTTATAGTTCTAAAGGAGCCTCACAGGGACATGCTGTTTCTTCAAATAGATCATCTCATTCACACGCTTTTCATGACTGTACAGCCATGTGCCTGTCTTTACAAATCCCCATCCCCACGTCTTTAATCAGATAACGCAAACAAACGCCGACACAGGCATCCCACAGGTGCTCGACGGCTGCTTGCGTAATGCACAGCCAGTGACGTGAGAGAGAACCGAGGGGTTAGCATTAAAATGATTGGGACATTAGCAGCCAGACTGAAGTGTTTCATTCATGCTGAAAATCTGCTTTGTTGAAGACCTTCTGTTACTTTTTAATCATACTAACAAAGGATTTGAGCATATTCAGTGCTAATGAATTATGAAGATATTCCTTACAAACAATAATCCACAGTATTGTAAGTATTTGGTTTTGTTTTAAATTTTATTTTTTTATTTTTTATATAAAATATAAAATATACTTTACAGTTCTGAATTGAAGTATTTGTTGTTGTTTTTTTGTTTTTTTTTTACAATGTATTTGTGTT
Source organism: Labeo rohita (assembly GCF_022985175.1). Taxonomy (NCBI): domain Eukaryota; kingdom Metazoa; phylum Chordata; class Actinopteri; order Cypriniformes; family Cyprinidae; genus Labeo; species Labeo rohita. The sequence continues at coordinate 6,707,113 of NC_066891.1, read as the reverse complement.
TTGTTTCATTATTTTATTATGTTTTATGCTTTTAATTTAATTGTACTTTTTTACATATAATTTAACAAGAAATATTCAGTTTAAAAATAACATCAGCATAATGATGATGTTGGTAAAAATTACAATGGTAATAATCAATTAATTGAAATGTTGGAATATCATATTTAAAATATTGCTTTATAAATGCAAATGTAAAAAGTAATATAATCTAATAATTATAATATAATATAATATACATTTTTTGTTTTCAAGCTATATTTCATTAGAATTTGAAGTCATCCAATTTCTTTTATCTGATTTCTTTTCTTTTCTTTTCTTTTATTATTTTATTTTATTTTATTTTATCCATTTAATTTAATAGAAAATATTCAGTTTTAAAAAAGCATAAATATGATGACGCTGATAATAATTGCAAAGATAATAATCAATATTTAAAACTGTGTTTTATAAAAGCAAAAAGCCATGTGTACCACTATTTTTTACCACAATAAAAAATATAATATAATATAATATATATTTTATTATATTTATTTATATACATTTATATATATTTTATTTTATTTTACTTTACTTTATAGGAAATATTCAGTTAAAAAATAACAACAGCATAATAATAATGATGATGATGATGATAATTACTATAATAATCAATTAATTGAAATGTTGTCATATTTAAAACAGTGTTTTATATAAACGAAAAGCATTTGCAGTATTTAATTTATTACACCAAGTCCTTATAGTGTTTTCAGACATTATTTACTTTTATAAGACCTTTTTTTCACCCCTTCAAAAGTAAACAGACTCATTTTTTTTTTACCACTTTGAGACGTCTGTACATAAAAAATGTTGTTAGAGTGTTGTCTATTTCATAAACAAAATCCATGGTTTGTGAATAAGAACTTTATTTGTTCACCTGCACGACTTTGTCATATAATTCATATAGTATTGATTGAGTATTTGTAAGATGTTGTATGTTGAGCACGCCAGTGATTTATTACTCTGTGTGTTATTCTGCAGCTCGACCCGGTGATGAGCTGAAGGTGGAGCAGAGCGTGAAGGATCTGCGTTCTCTCAGTCTCCCCAACATGAAGCCGTCAGGAGGGGGCAGCGTCTACATCCTCACACCGGGCAGTGAGAAGCCAGAGCACGGGTCCCTGCCGCGACGGGAGAGCGTTGACATACTGGTCAGTGATGCTGCTGCTTCCTGTGTGTACAGCCACTCTAGTCTTTCAAAAGCCAGTTTGCATCATAAATTACGTTATGTTTTTAATTTAATCAGTTTTGGAAATATGGCCTAATGTGCTCATGGATCCCAAAGGGGCCATATTTTATATACAAGTACTTATTGTGTTAGTCAAGGTTTTTAGTCGTAGTTTGGTTTTACAAGACCATGTGTACCCCTTAGATTTTTTATTTTGTGTAATAAATCAGATTTAGAAACATGGCCTAATATGCTTATGGTTTGGATTTATTTATTTATTTTTACTTTTTTGCTGCATTTTTTTTAGAGTCCTTATAGTATTCCACCCTTTAGCTAGTGTGTTTAGTTTTAGTTTAGATAGTAATTTAGTTTTAGGCCTTTTTCTGCTCTATAGATAGTAGGAGATTTATTTTATTTTATTTTATTTTATTTTATTTTATTTATTATTAATTTTTAGACTATTTTCTGACAGATAGATAGTAGTAGGGTTTTTTTTCTTCATTTAATTTTATTTTTTGTCATATCTGTTTTAGAAATGTGCAAGTTATTTTATTTTTTAATTTTTTACACGATTTAATTTTTTGGCACTGAGTTCTTTTAGTGTTTTTAGTCATAGTTTAGTTTCACAAGAGAATTTTGTGCCCCATTTATTTTATTTTATTTTATTTTATTTTATTTTATTTTATTTTATTTTATTTTATTTTATTTTATTTTATTTTATTTTATTTTATTTTATTTTATTTTATTTTATTTTATTTTATTTATTATTAATTTTTAGACTATTTTCTGCCTGATAGATAGTAGTAGGGTTTTTCTCCATTTAATTTTATTTTTTTGTCATATCTGTTTTAGAAATGTGCAAGTTATTTTAATTTTAAATTTTTTACACAATTTAATTTTTTTGCACTGAGTTCTTTTAGTGTTTTTAGTCATAGTTTAGTTTCACAAGAGAATTTTGTGCCCCATAGATAGTTGAGAATTTTATTTTATTTTATTTTATTTTATTTTATTTTATTTTATTTTATTTTATTTTATTTTATTTTATTTTATTTTATTTATTTTTTTATTTTTTTGTTCCGATACATATAATGTGCTAATGTGCATAATTTAAATTACTTGTAACATTTTTGTCAGCATTTTATTTTTTACATCACATCCTTATAGTGTTTTCAGTCATTATTTAGTTTTATGAGACCGTTTTCCTCCCCTTCAAATGTAAACAGGCTCCTTTTTTTGCCACTATGAGACGTCTATAATTGGCTAATCTCTTTTCATATACAGTAAGCATGTTTACTGACCCTGTTGGCTCTAAATTCACACTTGCCTCTCTTTCTTCATTTCCAAATGCCTCAGTCTCACTTGAACTTCCTTTTAAGGTGCCAGCCTGGTGTAAATTATCTGAAACATAACACATGACCTCATACAGGAAGTTTACAGAGTGCATCCTCCGCCGCATGCAGCTTTCTGACCCTTTGACTGATGTTGGCGATTGTTTGGTTTTACTCTTTTCTGTAGAAATGACTAGTTACTCTTTCAACATCATTGGGTTGGATTTCCCCCGCTACGCTGTGATACTCAGTAAAGCTGGATTTATACAAAGACAAGCCTGAACGTACTCCTGTGTGCATGTACAAACATGGACAAACTGGAGTTGAGCGCAGACTGTAGGATTGAAGGCAAAGGCCTGTCGATGTACTGTACCTCGTGAGTTTTTACTGCGATTTGAGGTTGAATCGTCAGGCTTAGCAATAAAAACTTGAGAACAGAGCATTCAGGTCTAGGCTGTGTCATCCCATCAGGCTTTGCTTGGCGCTGTATGGATGTAGGTTACGTAACGGCATAAAACAAGCTGTTACTCGTGTTGGATGAGTGTTGCACAGGTATTACGCGTCAGGTTCGGGTTTGTTTTTCTAGCTCTTTGGTAAGACTGGCCTTTTGGGAAAAACCGCAGAGAATCTTACTCATTAAACCTGGGATTCGCTTTGAATAAAAACGTCTGCTAAATATAAATGTAAATGGGTTAGATTTATGTGATAAAAGGTTTGTTTGCAACCTAAAAAGGAAAAGTCTCTGCTTTTTTTTTTGAGAGGTTTTGAAGTAATTACAGTTTTGCCTTTGAATAGAGAAGAAGAGCTGTATGCCAAATTATGCAGCTTGTTTAGAAAATGTGTGCTGTTATTCTTCAAAGGAGTTGTTTTTTTTCATCAATTTTAATACAAAAAATGGCCGTTATTTCTGTTTCTGCTTTCACAGACGTTGTCTTTGGTGTGGTTTAAGGCTAGTGGTTTTGCATTCACACATTTTTTTGATAATAGCCAGCATTAGTTTGCATCATGGTATCGACTTACAAATTTTTAGGTTCCACCACCCCCGTTTTCCAGCTGGGCATTCCTTATCACTCCGTTATGCAATTCCCATTGTAGTTTTTCATTATATGCAAATAGCACAGTGTAGTGTTGACTTTTATCAAAATTAATTATTTTTAAGCACCTTCAGGGGCATCTAATTTTTATTTAAATTTTTTTTTTTAATCATTAAGTTTGACTGGGCCAAGAACCTTTTTGAAGCTGAGAGAAAACAAACCTGGTAGATTTCAAAAATAAGTTATGTGATTTTAAAATTAAATAAATTAATTAAATGGCTATCAAGATTATGAAAAAATGGTTATTAATAATAATTTGATTGTTTCAGAAAAATTTGCTCATGACTGAACTGAAATCTTTTTAAATAAATTAATAATAATCAGAAAAATGATCATTGAAAAGATCAATGTTTATTAATGTATATTTTTATTAATAATAATAATAATAATAATAATAATTATTATTATTATTATTATTATTATTATTGAATAGTTAAATACATTATTAAATAATTATTTATATTTTATATTTAAAACATTAATATTGTGAAATATTGTTACAATTTAAGATAACTGGTTTTTATAATTTTTACAAAAATGTATTACACCTTGATGGCTATTTAATTTTTTTTTTAAATCATTAAATTTGACTGAGTCGAAGAACCTTTTTAAAGCTGATAGATTTCAAACCTGGTAGATTTCAAAAGTAATTTATGTGATTCATAAAATTAATTAAATGGTCGTCAAGATAAAAAAAAAAAGTTTTAAATACATAAGTAATAATAATAATAAAAATAATTATGATTATTATTCAAAACAATTAGTTCTTGAACTGATTTTTTTTAAATAATAGTAATAATAATAATAATAATTATAATTATTATTATTATTATTATTATTATTGTTTATATTTATATATTTTATGTATATTTATGTAAAATTTAAATTTAAGATAACTGGGTTTAATAACTTTTACCAAAGTGCATTAATATCCTTGATGGTCATTTATGTAATTTTAATAATAAGGATAAATAATAATTATTTGATTATTATTTGAAAAAAAAAAAAAAAAAACTCCTGACAGAGAACTAAAAATGTTTTGCTTAATAAACTAATAATAATAATAATAATAATAATAGTAATAATAATAGTAAACATTTTGTTCATTCATTTATTTATTTATTCGTTCTATCAGAATTGCACTACAAAAAAAAAAACAACAACAAGAAAAACAAACAGTATTTATATTTACAAAACCATTCAAGTTTGGAGTTGGTAAATTTTTTTAAAATTTATATAGACATGTAAGTTAACTGATTTCTGTTTGACTGTAAAATGTAATTTATTTATTTGATGGCAAATCAGCATCATTTCTTATTATCAATGTTGAAAACAGCTGTACTGCTTAATATTTATGTGTGATAATCAGGATTATTTAATGAATTAGAAAGTTAAAAGAAAAACAAAAAGTCCTGTCTCTTTTGAGTTTAATGTGTCCTTGCAGAATAAAAGTTTATTTAAACTAAAAATATGGAGGAAATTTTATTATATACAACAGAGACAGTGCATTAGAGATATATTTATATATATATCTTAAATATCCTCTGTATTTTTAGATTATTATCCTTTGGAACCTGCCCTTGTCTTGTCTCTGTTTGTATCGCATGTCAAGATTGTCCCCCGACCTCCTCGTGTCCCGCTGATGGAATTCTCAAGTCATCTGCCAACTATTCGGCTGGAATTTTTATGAGAGCTGCTCGGTTTTGTCTGCGAGCGCGTTTGACCCATATGTGGTAACTCACCCACTGTGTCTTGCCCCCTCACCAAAGCCTGACCTTTAGAAAGGAGCCCATCACCCCTCGGATTATTGGTGCGACGGTGACACCAGGACTCCTCTTTGAGGTTTGATTGGCCAGATCCGCCCCGGTGGGGGGAGTGACCTTTGAAGCGCGAGCGTTTGATGTAGCGCCGTGACTTTTACGCTCCCAGGAGCTGAAAGACAACTGTCTCACGAAAGCAGGTTTTCAGGTGAAAGTCATGTTTTTGCCCTTGCAACTTTGATTTGGACTTTTTTTGACATGAACTTGCCTAAATATGACGGCCCTCTAGTGGTTATGTGTGTACATATGCTTTTTCTGCACCATTCATGCTCAGTTTTTAAGTACAGCCTGTTGCATAAGATTCATCTTTCACCTCAGAGACCTCGACTTCGGGCCTCTCCGCTTCACCTTTAACCTGCGGCTCTGTTGCATTAGTCAAATAACATTAGATTGATAATGCTAGCTGGCATGTGGGCTGCACCGTTCCCTGACGCACAGTACAGCAATCTCACCTGTCTAATGAGCTGAGAGGTGTATTACACAACCTACAGGTGATCAGATCAGAAATCCCCATGCGCAGTGGCATAGAGAAATGTGTCATCATGTTGGATTTGTTGAATCTTAGTCATGATGCATATACCAAACACTTCTGGCTACTAACTATATATCTATAATGTCTCAATGGCATTGCATTATATGACAAATCAAGTGGCGTCTGTATACAAATGCTTCAGGATTTTTTTTTTCTAACATCACTTTTCTGTTTTTGCTCAGTGACTTTTAGCCAACTTTTTGTTGTTGTTGTTGTTGTTGTTATATTTTGCGATTTAAGCATTTAACTTTTTACAAACATATTTTTATATGAAATATGTAGTTTGCTTGGTCTTTCTTGAAAATAATTGTCACTTTTTCCAGCAACTAGTAATTTTCCAACTTCTATATATGCATATAATACTACTACTACTACTACTACTACTACTGATAATGAAAAAAAAATCATAATAAATTGTAACAATATATGATAATATAATTTAATATAATATAAATGAATAATAATTTAATAGAAATTAATAATATAAAAAAATTGTAAAAAAATGCAATGACATTCATGTTTTTTCCAGCAACTAGAAATTTTCCAGCTTCTAGATATGCGTATATAATACTACAATAACTGTTACTACTGCTAGTACAATTAATAATGATAATAATAAATTGTAATAATATATATATATATATATATATATATATATATATATATATACATATATAATAATATAAATTAAAATGATATAAATAATTAATATAAATAATATTATATAATTTTTATAATATAATATAATATAATATATAAATTATAAAATTGCGATACTACTGCTACTACTACTACTACAAATAAATTATTATAATAAATTGTAATAATAAATATATAAATGAATGTAATTTAAATTATTAATAAAATGATACAAATTTTAAAAACACGACATTCATAATTTTTCCTGCAAATAGAAATTTTCCGGCTTCTATATATATGTATATATATATGTATGTATATATATATATATATATATATATATATATATATATATATGTATATGTATATGTATATGTATATATATATATATATATATATGTATATATAATATATATATATATATATATGCATATATAATACTACTACTACTACTACTACTACTACTAAATTATTATAATAATTTGTAATAATAAATATATATAATAATATAAATTAATAATAATGTAAAATAAATGAATGATATAACTTATAAAAATGCAATGACATTCATGCTTTTTCCAGAAATGTTCCAGTTTCTATATATGCATATGTAATACTACAACAACAACTACTACTATTAATAATAATAATTAATAATAATATAATATAAATTATAAAATCACAACACTACTATGAGTAGTACTACTGCTAATACATTTTAATAATGAATTATAATAACAAATATGTATATAATATAAATTAATGTAATATAAATTATTAATAATACAATGAAACAAATGTTAAAAATACAATGACATTCATAATTTTTCCTGCAACTAGAAATTTTCCAGCTGCTATATATGTATATATAATCCAGCAACTACTATTACTACTGCTACTACTAAATTATTATAATAAATTGTAAATGTATAATTATTATAAAATAGAATTAAATTATTAATAATGGAAGTTATAACAAACGCAATGACATTCATACTTTTTCAAGCAACTAGATATTTTCCATTTTCTATATATGCATATATAGTACTACAACTACTATTTCTACTTCTACTACTAAATTATAAGAAATTGTAATAATATATATAATAATATAAATTATAATATTAAATTATTAGTAGTAGTGCTAATGAAAAAATACAGCAAAAATTTTCTTGATGACTTTTCTTGAAATTTCGATTTGACTGTAACTAATTTTTTTGACAACAGCTTGCATCTGTTTTTTTTGTTTGTTTTTTTTTTATAAAGTTATCCGTATCTGATATCTGCATTTATGCAATACATGTGGTAAAACAACCCAAAGCAGATGTACTGACCCAAATAAAAGCTAAAAAAGGAAGTAAAAATGGTGCAATTTACAATGAACACAGATGCACATATCTGATTCACATTTTTTTAGATTTATTTCCATGTATGTATCAGTCCTGTAAACATTGCAATCCATGTGCTTTTTTGTTTGTTGATCAAATCTGGTCTGTGCATGTTGGAGGAAAAAATTAGAATTGGGTCACTAAAAACCAAGTAATGCAAGTAAATGCGGCCTAATGAGATACATATTGCTTTTTTTTTTTTTTTTGCGTTGTAACATGCATATTGTGTTATTTTCATCCGCTTACAAAAGAATCAATAGCTATACAGAAGCTAGTATTTCAAACTGGTGTGATTAATGTAAATATTTGGTCTTGGAGAAACAATTATCTTCAGAGACCACAGAGTTTTGTCTACAAACTGGCATCAAAAGCTGCCAGAGGAGTGTTAAATAAGGAAATGGTGCATTTGATCAAATGTAACTCGGTCAATGGAATATCAAAGGTGTGGATAAACTGCACAGCATCTGTCGGCTGTGACTGACTGCAGGAAATGAGCCTTTTCCTGTTACTATTTGACCTCTCTGATAAGAGACTGGTTCAAAAGTGTATTAATATCACAGCGTAGAGGTTCGTGTCGGAGCAGACAGATTTAATCTCCATCGGTTTCCCTCTTTAAATGAAAGGATCAAGTTGTTGAGTATGTTATTTTTAATGTGTGTCATAACTCTTGAAAGCTTTCTGCAAGCTTTTAAGCACATATGGCAGATCTCTGTTTCTCAAACTCTCTCGTTAAGCAAGAGACCAATGCAAACAGTAGTAATCGTTTATTTACCTGAGATATCAACAGAGAGCTCCTCTGTTAAGAGCTCTTGATGCAGCAAACCCCCGCATGTGATTGATGCTCTTGTGAAGTTAACACAATTACCATGCAATTAGTTTCTGACCATTAACACCCAGTGTTCGAAGACAATAGAACAAAATGTGACTTTGAGTCTTATCTTCATGGGAAACTAGTGGGGCGAATCTAAAATGTTGTAAGATTTCTTAGCATTCATTGTGTGGAAAGCAAACTCAGGGTCTCGCATAAATCACCATAAAATGGAAAATTAGTAGTATTTGTCATGTAAAATAAAACATTTACTGTACCCGATTTAATGTCTATCAACACTGCTTTTCTAATTTTTTTTTTTTTTTTTTTATGCAAATCAACATTTTCTAGCACAAATTATTAGGTGTGAAAGTCGCTGGAGTCGCAAGAAGCAGCCAATTTCAGGACCATTTTGTGACAGTTGGGTTAATTTTGCCTCACATTTGCTAATTTGGCTCTTTTTAATTGTTTTTAAATAAGCATAACTGTTGTATGATCAGGAAATACCACCGCAATGTGTAATTGTATTATAGTGAAAACCATATTTAAATTTTTCTCCATTTATTTGTTAGATCTTTTTACATTACAGTGATTATGAGTTGTTTTTTTGCATTATAATAATGTTTAATAATGCTTCACTGCATGAAATTGTTTGGTTTATATATGGTTTATTTTCCTTTTTTCCTTTTATATTTTTTTATTTCTTTTGATTTTGTGACCTATAATTATATATATATATATATATATATATATATATATATATATATATATATAAACCAAACTTATTTATTTATTGTATTACAGCACTGAGGAAAATGCTTAATTGTCATGAAATTGTCACAAATTAATATAATAAAATGATAGCAAAATAAAAATGTTTATTTGATTTGGAGTGAAATGTGATCTATAATCGTCCTACAGTTTTAAGCATATTTTAGGAGAATTTTAAGTTAAAAGTCTGTATCTAGACAAATTATTTTTTATTTTGAATGTCTTTAACCAACAAGCAGTACTATGATGTGTAAACACATCACAATTAAAATAATATTTTTTTCTATTATAATGATCTTTTTATTATTTTATGTGTTTATTTATTTATATTTTATTTTTAATTTAATTTAATTTAATTTATTTTTTTATTTATTTATTTTTTTGCATTACAGCAATGAGAAAAATGCTCCTACATTTTTGTTATATTTTATTATTATTTATGGCAATTTCAAGACAGTTAAACACATTTCTGTCCAGTCAAATTCCTTTAATTTAATTTAATTTATTTATTTTTTTATCATTTAGAAAGTTGTGTAACAATTAAATTTTTTTTTTTTGCATTATAGCAATGAGGAAAATGCCTCTACATTTTATTATTTATATTTTTTCTATTATAATGATTTTGTTTTTGTATTTTTTATTAATTTCTTTTCTTTCTTTCTTTCTTTCTTTCTTTCTTTACATTTTTATTATATTTTATTATTATTTTGGACAATTTCAAGACAGTAAAACACATTTGTGTCCAGGCAATTTTATTTTATTTTGTTTTATTTATTTATTTTTTAATCATTTATAAAGTTGTACAACAAACAAATATTACCATGATGGAAATGCTTCACAACTGAAATCTTTGTTTAATTACAGGAATAAGAGTGAGTTTTTTTTTTTTTTTTTTTTTTTTTTATAGTAATTAGAAAATGCTTAATAGTGATGAAAATGCGAAATGGTGAAATTTCCATCGAAACAAATGTAATTCCTTGTTTGTTTTCTTTGATTTTGTTGTACAACATGACCTATATTCACTCACCTACTTGCCTGATACTTCCATACTGTAAGAAAGCGATCTTGCATGTGTCTATTGTGGGAGGGATCAGCATCCAACGTGTGATTGTTGTGTGCTGTGATGTGGAAACTGACTTTGGAGAAGATGGGAGGAGTAGATTGATGAAGTCACAAAGCAAAAAGCTTAAAAACTACTCAATATCATTCAGAACCTGAGCACATGTGAGGATTTCTAGCTTGTGTCTTCATTTTTGCCTCTTCTCTGAATGTTGACTGCTGAGGCATAGAGTAGGACGTGCACTTTAGTGCTTGACTGAAGTCAGAGAAGGTATTCAGCCTGAATCATGGTACGTTTTGGACGTCTGTCCTCATGGCACAGTTGGGATCTGCTCCACATGGATCCTGAGAGTCTGTCTGGTGAAGCGTCTCTTAAGAGTCCATCGCCAGTGAAGTGTCAGGTAAAATTCCCAACAGTTTCATATTGATTGCACACTGTATTTGTCAATGAGCAAATGTTTTTATTGAGTGGGAAGGTGTTGCATGTCCATGTGTAATGGAAGCTGAATGTGCACGTAATGGAAAGCCATTAGCATCATTCCGCTAACTGATGACACAAGTTTAGGCCGCTGTGTTAGACAGACACGGTTATCTCGTCAGACGATAAGGTTGTATCGTGGTTTTGATCACTGATTAATCGTCTGTCCTTAAGCTTCAATGGCTCTTTGTTCTGCCTCTGCTTTGACTAATTGAAGTGGTTGACATTGTGGGTGTCGTTGGCCTTGAGACTAGTCCTGTGTTGACACTCAGAATGGTATTTGTCTAACATGTTTTTGTAGGTTAAGTGTTGGTCACTTAGCTGTTGTTCCACTTCCCTTTGTTTCATCATTATTCCAAGCTAGATCAAAAGCTGTTCTTATCTTCACGCTGGTTTGTTGTGTTTTTGAGCTGAACTATGTTGTCTAGAGAAGGTTTAATTAAAAAAAAAAAAAAAGTTACATGCATCAGTTCCCAATTCTTCAGTTCCCTGTTGGTGACAGGAATCAGGAACTCTAACTGGACGGTTTAGGAGTATGTTGTGGGAAGTGGTAATATTGATTTGAGTGCTGGTAAACTTAACCAGTGGGGAAGTGTCTACTTAAACACATCATATGACTGCTAAACACTTAACATGACGTAGGAATTATAAAAGTTTATTCATTGTACATCTGTGGGTAAACATCTGTGCATCCACCGAGAAAATTTGATTTTATTTATTTTTATTTACTTTTTTAAATTACTTTTTTTTTTACAGCATTTAATTTTTTTTAACACCATGTCCTTTTAGCGTTTTTAGTCATAGTTTAGTTTCACAAGATTATTTTCCACCCTATAGATAGTATTTATTTTATTGTATTTTATTTTATTTTATTTTATTTCTGTGCACCCACTGAGGGAAATAAATGCTATTTTTAAAATATCTGTGCATCCATCAAGGAAATTTTATTTTATTTTATTTTTTTTATTTATTTTTTTATTTTATTACTTATTTTATTACTTTATTTTATTTATTTATTACAGCATTTAATGTATTTTTTTTACACCAAGTCCTTTTAGTGTTTTTAGTCATTGTTTAGTTTCACAAGACCATTTTCCACCCTATAGATAGTATTTTTTTTAATTTAATTTAATTTAATTTAATTTATTATTTTATTTTATTTTATTATTTCTGAGCACCCACTGAGGGAAATAAATATGTTATTTTTAAAATATCTGTGCATCCACCAAGGAAATTTTATTTTATTTTATTAATAACTTTTTACATTTTTTTTTTTACAGCATTTAATTTTTTTATGTCCTTTTAGTGTTTTTAGTAATAGTTTACAAGACCATTTTCCGCCCTATTTTTTATTTTATTTTATTTTATTTCTGCGCACTCGCTGGGAAAAATTTTTTTTACAATAAAATAAACTATATATATATATATATATAGTTGACATTTTTAAGAAATTTATTTGTAATTTTTAAAATATTTTCGATCCTTTTTAAAAATATTGCCTAAAGTCATAAGGAACATACTGCGCAATTCAAATATTGAAGATTTCTTTAGTCAACATTTTTATAAAATGACTGGAATGCCTGTTTTCTGGTCTTTAATTCATTAAAAACCAGTCACGCCCTACATTTTGTCTCTCTGAATATCACTCTAGGCATTACATTAATAAAGTAAATGAATTGTGAGCAGCTTATGTTGACTCTAAGGATTTGTAGAACATTATATCTATTATCATTGTAGAGTTATTACATATTACATATATTATTATGTATAATTTCAGTGTACATCAGGTCACGCATACATGCCCTCTAATGAGTTATTAATGTGCCAAACCTGCAAGTCCAGGGCTGGGACTCATTTTTTAAAACAGCTGTAATTAGGAGTATCATCTGTTCAGTAATTAAATATGATGAACCTGTTTATTTTATTTAAAACTAGTGCTCACACATCATTAGGTTGCCCATGGCTTGTTTAGATTCATAACAACAATGCAGAAATTCAAGACTTGTTGTAACACATACTACAGTCTGGGATTTCCCCAAGTTTCATATTGTGGAGATCATTTTCCTGTTACAGTAAGTAAGAACGGGATGCTTGGAAATCATTCAAAACTCAGGAATGCCATGCTACTGTCACTTTCGGTTCAGCATAAATCCAGAGGATCATCAGAACATCTCTAACGATGATAGACTGAATCATTACATGAATTACATGAATAAACTCAGTAATGTAAAACATGATTTTAAGATGGTAAAAGTCTTAAATGTACTTTTCTTAATGTGTAATTATTTTTATGTAAAGAAGGACCGAAGTAAACTTACTTTAGAGGACTTTTAAATCAAAACATCACAGTTGGCTTTCTTTTGAAGTACCAGGATGTGATCCTGGGACCCTGCAAGCTCTCATATTCTCTCCTCCCTCTTCACATGTGACCCTCTGTCTTCAAGCAGCCACACCTCTCTTTCCTGTCCCGCACAATGGGACAGGATCCTCCTAGTTGCCATGACGTTTGGGCTGTCCTATTCAGTAATGCAGGCAGACAGGCTCAGTCGAGCAGCTTCACCTCTCATTGCAGGTTGAGAAGCACTGGGGAAACTAAAAAGGACCTAGTAGGGAGCCCTGATGCACCTCGTATTTCTAGCAGGGGCGCTGAATTCAAATTAGTGATTTATAATTTTACACTTTCCGTTTTGAACTCTCTTAAGACCCATCCAGGAGTTGCAGGGTCTAGTACTCGTGTATCTGTTTGTTTTTGTGAGCGATTGGAGAGATTGAGTGATCGTAGCAGCTGGCTCTAGCATGAGTCAGGCTCTGTGAACCCGGCTGAGAGATTACCATGGTCTACCTTTCATTTGACATGCCGCTCGCTTCCATGGTGAGTAGATCAGATGCTTTGGGAACCCTGTTCCGCTTCATAAATTCGCTGGTCGTTCAGTGTCTGCAGAGAATGAGAATCGTGGTGTACAGTTGATGCTAAAGTGGGTGTCATTGCGTGAGCAAATGGCTTTTTTTTTTTAGCTTTTAAAGAAATTGTTTTATTGGTGTTGTGTAAAGATGTTTGGAGTTCAAAAGTTGAATTAAGTGGGGGAAACAATATTGATTTACCGATCCATGTAAATTATAGATGTGTGGCTTTCTTTGATGTGGCATTTGTGCTACCCATTGATGTTTATACGGTACTTTCTTTGTTGCTTGTGCATTTTTCATAATATAACCCAATCATTAAATCATAAAATGGACAGTTTTTTGTTTTATGGCAGTAACTTTTAACACTGTGCTGAAAGTCCATTTTTGTCTTAAATTTTCGTCCCCAGTTCTTGTAGTGTAGTTCCAACCAGCAGTTAGACGTCCGTTGTCCATCCTTCTCAAAGTAGGGACATTTCCTGACATCTGCGTCCTCATCCTTTCACCCCAGATTCCGCAGAAATCCCCTCATCAAAGCTCATCGTCTGCCCCTCTGTTCTAAATTTAGCAAGGGGGACATAGTGGCCGATCCGCCGTTCTTTTATGCCCTCCATTGCATGGATGTTCTTGATTTGCCCTGCCAACAGAGAAAAGATTTTGAAGGAATCTTAATTGAATTATAAATAGCCCGCCTACATGCTGAGGGTGTTACAGTATATGGCTTGGTAGTCAGTTTAGTTGTTTGTGAAGCTCAGCAGTGATTTAAAAATACAGAAATATAATATTGTGAAATATTATTGCTATTTAAAAAAACAATTTTCTATTTTAAGATATTTTAAAATATAATATATTTCTGTGATGCAAAGCTGAATTTTTAGCATCATTACTCCAGTCTTCAGTATCACATGATCTTTCAGAAATCATTCTAATATGCTGATTTATTATCAATGTTGGAAACAGTTGTGCTTCTTAATATATTTTTTTAGAAGCTGTGATATTTCTTCAGGATTCTTTGATTAATAAAGCATTAAAAAGAACAGCATTTATTTAAAATAGAAATCTTTTGTAACTATACACTGTCGTTCAAAATTTGGGATCAGTAATTTTTGAGAGTAAAGACTTACATTGTTAGAAAAGATTTCTATTTTGAGTAAATGCTATACTTTTTAACTTTTTATTCATCAAAGAATCCTAAAAAAAAGTATTAAAGGTTGCAAAAAAATATTAAGCAGCACAACTGTTTCCAACATGGATAATAAATCGGCATATTAGAATGACTGCTGAAGGATCGTGTGACGCTGAAGACTGGAGTAATGATGCTGAAAATTCAGCTTTGCATCACAGAAATAAATTGTATTTTAAAGTGTATTCATATAGAAAACCAGTATTTTAAATTCCAATAATATTACATTTTGTTCTGTATTTTTAATCAAACAAATCGAACTTTGATGAGCATAAGAAAAAAAAAAGTATACATTTTTCACAGTATTCTTGTTTTATTGTACTTTTACTGCAGCCCTGTTAAGCATAAGTGACTTATATCAAACATGTTTTGAAAATTCTTTACATATAGTAAAATACACTTTTTTTTAGAAATGCATTGAATTGCAGTCTCTGAAGTGTTCAAATCAAATTCCTTTGCTATTGTAGCAGGTATCAACTTCACTTGTGTTTGTTTAGGGAATTCCATTGTTTTGTCTTCAGACCTTTCCTGTTTTTTTGTGCATTCCCCAAAAATGTCGTAGCCGTCTGTGGAATTTTCAAGAGTTGTTAGTGGGTAACGGCACTCAGGGCAGTGGAATTCCCTGCGTCCTGGCAAAGGGTCAACAAGCTTGTCTGCCTCCCGCTCAGCAAGATTACTACTTCCTTAGATACTAAACAGCTGTTTGTTTGTTTAACTCAGAGCAGCTCGTAAGAGGGAGTGCGTCTAAATAGAAAGATGTTGCAATGCTTTCTAGCAGAACAATTGCATAGGAAACAATAGCAGTCTTGAGCTATCTGAGCAGGGTTGCTGACCTTCTAGACTTTGGTATGATGTAAAGAGGAAATTCAGCAGGATCTTATTGTATGGAAAAATCAATATGAATCATACTGCATTTACTCTTTCTGTTAATGTCATCTCTAAGAGGCGGTAATATTTCCATGTCTGTCTGTCTATCTATCTATCTATGCATGTGTGCATAATTTAGCAGTTTAATCATATTTATATTTAAATAGTAAAAAAAACAAAAAACAAATAGTTTTAATATGAAAAATCTTAACCGAAAATATGTTCACTGTAAAAAAAAAAAAAAAAAAATTTGATGAGTCAACTTAAAATAATTTGTTACCTGGCTGCCTTTTTAAGTTCATTCAACTCAAAATTTAGTCAACTTGAAATGTCAACTTAGATATTTTAGTTGATTCAACTTCAGTGAGGCAGCGTTTAAGTTTAACAAACCAACTTTTTTGTTAAGTGAACTCAAATATCTAAGTTGTCACTTAGTTCAACTTAACATTTCAAGTTGACTAAACTTATCTGAGTTGACTGATCTTAAACTTTTAAGGCAGCAGGGTAACAAATTATTTTAAGTGGACTCAACAAATTGTTTTTTGTTTCTTACGGTGTACATACATTTTTATGTATTTATTTAGTTTTACATTTAAATAAATATATTTATGTATTTATATGATATAAATAAACATATAAATAGTTTAAACATTTAATCAAAAAATACATATACATTTTATATATATTTATGTAATTAATTCAGTAGTTTCTAATTTAAATGTATAAAAAAATATATTATAAAATAAATGTATAAAAATATATACTGTGATTATAAATGTGTGCCAACCCTTATTTCCCGTTTATTTTATTTTATGCTTGTGGTTTGTTATTGTCACATGAATGCGGGTACATTCACTTTATTTGCTTTCACCCCCACCTGTCTCTCTCAATCTTTTTGTAAATCTCTTGTTTACCTCTCTCACACCCCCCATTCTCTAGTGTAGTGTTACTGATAACGGCCTCTCTCGTATCTCTCGGCCTGTTGTCCTTGACATACTTGTTGATACCCTTCTCACAAACCGCTATCTTTTTCCATTTGTAAACTTTGTGATTCCCAGCTTAACGATCCTCCATCTCTTCCTCCCTCACAGGGTCAGGCCCGTCGGCGAAAGAACATGACGGAATTTCTGGGCGATGCCAACATCCCATCCCCAGACACTCTGGCCATGCTAGGTGGGTCTTTACCAAGCGTGGCTCCAGGGGGTTCACTGCCCGGTGTAGCCGCCGGACCAGATAACTGGAAGAACCGCGCCACCAATCGGATCAGCGTGTTCTTCGGTGCTGGATCTGGAAAGGTAAACCTTATCCCACTCATCTCGAAAACCTCAGGAAGTTCAAGGAAAGCAGGAAATGTCGATTTCCAGTAAAAAGATATCATGTAAACATGATTCAAAGAAACCGAAACTCAAACTTGAGACTGAAGAAATGTCTTTGTTTATAGTAGGTTGCACCATAATCTTTCAAATAAACCTGGAATTATATATGTCGGGTTATATCCATCTATTCTAGATGTAGATGAGTTTGTTTCTTCATCAGAATACATTTGGAGAAATTTAGCATTACATCATTTGCTCACCAATGGATCTAAATGGGTGCCGTTAGAATGAGAGTCCAAACAGCTGATAAAAACACCACAACAATCCACAAGTAATCCACACAACTCCAGTCCATCAGTTAACGTCTTGTGAAGCGAAAAGCTGCATGTTTAAAAGAAACAAATCCATCAAGATGTTTTTAACTTCAAATTGTGGCTTCTAGCTAAAGTACAAGTCTTCTGTCCATAGTATTGCTTTCTCCAGTGAAAAAGTGTTTTTGTCTGAATCAGGAGAGAAATATGCAAAGATCAAGCACCACTTATAAACAAAAAAAGCTGTCTAAAGTAGCTATAAACAAATATGTTGATGGATTTTGATATAAGAGGACAACAGAAGATGGGCTTTTCCACTGGAGGAAGCATTATTATGGATTACGAACTCATATTTTGGAAATGCCTTAATGATTCATTTGTTTCTTGCAAGCATTCAGCATTCATTTCACAAGACGTTCATTGATGGACTGGAGTGGTGTGGATTACTTGTGAATTATTGTGATGTTTTTATCAGCTGTTTGGACTCTCAATCTGACGGCACCCATTCACTGCAGAGGATCCATTGGTGAACAAGTGATTTAATGCTAAATTTCTCCAAATCTGTTCTGAGAAACAAACTCATCTACGTCTTGGATGACCCAAGCAGGAAGTGTTGGTGCAATTTCCAGTCAAAAATCTCATGTAAACATGATTCAAAGATAACAAAAGTCGGAGACTGATGAAATATCTATGTTTATAGTAGGTTGCACCATAATTTTGTTTTGAACAAACCTGAAATTGTATATTACGGTTTGTGAAAATGTTCTCATCCTCAGGCCATGCAAGATGTAGATGAGTCTGTTTGTTCATCAGAACAGATTTGGAGAAATTTAGCATTACATCATTGCTCACCAATTTATCTGAATGGGTGCTGTCAGAATGAGAGTCAATGAATGAGATAAGCAATCCACAACACTCCAGTCCATTAACTTACAAAGTGAAAAGCTTCATGTTTAAAAGTAACAAATCCATCAAGATGTTTTTAATTTCAAATTGTGGCTTCCAGCTGAAAAAGTCCTCTGTCCATAGTATTGCTTTCTCCAGTGAAAGTGTTTTGTCTGAATCAAGAGAGAAATATGCACAGATGAAGCACTATTTATAAACAGAAAAACAGTCTAAAGTAGCTAGAAACAAATATGTTGGTGGATTTTGATGTGAGAGGACAACAGAAGGTGAGCTTTTCACTGGAGAAAGCGTTATTATGAATTACAGACTCATATTTTGGCTGGAAGTGGCGATTTAAAGTTAAAATGCCTTGATAGATTTGTTTCTTACAAACAGGCATGTTTTGGCTTTACAAAACATTAATTGATGTGAATTACTTGTGGATGATTGTGATGTTTTGTCTGCTGTTTAAATTCATTCTGACGGCACCCATTCACTACAGAGGATCCATTGGTGAACAAGTCATGTCATGCTATATTACTCCAAATCTGTTCTGATGAAAAATCAAACTCATCTACATCTTGGATGGCCCAAGGTTGAGTAAATTTTCAGCAAATTTCCACCTCTGGGTGAACTATTCCAACTAAAACTCTACAACAAACTAAATCACATGAGCCTCAAAAAAAAAAAAAAAAAAAAAAAAAAAAAAAAAGAAAGTCCCCCTCCTAGAAGTTTCAGTCTGCATTTACACCAGATGCATGGCTAATAGAGACGGTAGCTGTCACTCACCTGTCATTTCACACTTCCATCCCTTTCAGACAGACAGACAGGGGGTGTTCTTGTGTCCCACTGGGACTCTTTTTCACAAAAGAAGGGTTAACCAGGGCCAAACCACCATCTCCAGCAGCCACTACAGGCAGCTATAGTCCATCTGTGTCTGGCCTCTATTGTTTGGAAGCACTCAATGCTAAATACTCGTTGTCATAAGTACACCGGCCATCCCATTACAGGACAATAGCCCCAGTGGCACACGGGCCGTCAGAGAGGGTCACTGGCATAAATGGATGGGCTTTAATTGTGAGGTTAAAGAGAAGGTGGTGTTTAGTGAAAGGGGTGTTTGTAAGGTGTCATAAACCCTGTCGGGGGTGTTTTGTTGAAACAGACAGGCAGCGCCTCAGTTGTCTGTCAGTTTTTGGTGGTCTTCTAATGTGAATTGTGCTGGGATTGCAAACTTTGTTAATGTTAGGGACAACTTTTAGTTGTTCTGTTGAATTTAAATGATTCTGTCATTAACAAAACAAACTATTATGGCTTTTTGGTGATATTTACCATGGTAATACTATGATTTGTGGACATGTATCATGGTAATACCTTGGTGTTTTTGAAATGTTTGACCATGGACCACAAAACCAGTCATAAGTAGCACTATATGTATTTAACATTGTATGGGTCAAAATGATCATTTTTTTCTTTTATGGCAAAAATCATTAGGATATTAAGTAAAGATCATGTTCCATGAAGATATTTTGTAAATTTCCTACCGTAAATATATCAAAACTTAATTTTTGATTAGTAATATGCATTGCTAAGAACTTCATTTGGACAACTTTAAAGGCCATTTTCTCAGTATTTTTTTTTTTTATAAAGTCTTTTACACTCACCAAGGTTGCAGTTGTTTGATCAAAAATATAATAAATAACTTGTTTAAAATACCTGTTTTGCATTTGAATGTATTTTAAAAATTTAATTTATTCCTGTGGTGCAAAGCTGAATTTTCAGCATCATTACTCCAGTCTTTAGTGTCACATGATCCTTCAGAAATCATTCTGATATGCTGATTTGATACATTTTTTAGAATTCTTTGAATTTAAAGTTAAAAAGAACAACATTAATTTGAAATAGAAAAGCCAGTGTGGGTATCAAGGATCTAAATTTTCCCTATTTTCTTTATGTATGTTAGGAAGTGGACCGCGTGGAGCTGCTTCATACGAAGTTGCAGGCGTACACACAGTTCGGTCTGCCCAAGGTTCCTTCCCAGCTCGCCTTCCACCAGGATTCCTGGGAGGAGGAAGAGGAGGAGCCGAATCTGACGCTCGAGGACAGCTGGAGGGAACTGCTGGAGGACCCCGAGGTACTGACACACCGTGACTGATCTTCTATCACGGGACATAATCCCTTGGGACGATACCTAACCATTTCCATCTATTGATCATACAATTACCCTCAGTCCTCCCATTAACCAATTGCATTTTGCACATACAACTTGATTAGTGCAATCTGACTTTTTTCTGCCTGTTTTCAGAGTCTAAGTAGACGTCAGTTTCAACAGCAAGAGGCGATATGGGAGCTATTCCAAACTGAGGCTACATACATTAAGAAACTCAGGGTCATCACTGATGTAAGTCAGATCAGCCGTTTTCAGTGCATTTCTCTCTTTCAGAAGATTTAAAGTTGCCTTTTCTAAATAAGTATCCTCAATGAAACTGAATGCTGATTGTGTTGTTTGTGCAGCTGTTCCTGTGCGGCCTGTTGAATCTACAGGACAACGGTCTCCTGATTGAGGTGGAGCCCACGCGGCTCTTCAGCAACATCCACGACATTGTACGTCTGCACTCCACGCTGTGGGTCCAAGCCATGTTTCCGGTGCTGGAGAAAGCGCGAAGCACAAGGAGCTTGATCGACCCCGCGGACTTGCAGGAGGGGTTCAGTACGGTAAGTCACACATTACACACAGTTTTTTTTTTTTTTTTCTGCAATTACAAATATCTAAACATTTTTAATCAAGATACATTTACTTAAAAAGCAACATTACTTAAAGGGATAATTCACCCAAAAATGAAAATTCTGTCATTAATTACTCACCCTCATGTAGTTCCAAATCCATAAGACCTTCGTTCATTTTCTGAACACAAATTAAGATATTTTTGTTGAAATCTAAGAGCTTACTGACTTTGCATAGACAGCAACGCAATTGACACATTCAAGGCTCAGAAAGGTAGTAAGAACATTGTTAAAATAGTCCATGTGACATCAATGGTTCAATACTTTTTGTGCACAAAGAAAACAAAAATAACTTTATTCAACGTGATCGTGGTGCTCTCTTGTGTCAAAGACTAACACGGAAGAGGAGAAACTGTCGAATAAATAATTAATAAATAATATTATTATTAATAAATAATAATGATAATAATGACAGAAGTTTCATTTTTGGGTAAATTATCCCTTTAAGATACTGAGTCTTCTTTTCTGAAAAATGTATTAACTTGTGCCTTTATTTTTAAAACCATGAAAAATATCTGCCAATGGGACAAGAAAAATAAACTATTTAAGGGAAAACAAGTTTATTTTTTAACCTATTGATAGACATTTTTATTAAATTTTTTTTTAAGCATAAAGTCACTTAATTTTCGATATTTTTTTTTTTCAGAAAACAAGACCTAATGTTATTTTGGAACACATAATTAGTCACAAGGGTAAATTTTTATTAAAGCTTCATCTGAAAACTGAATAAATAAGCTTTCTGTGATGTATAGTTTGTTAGGATAGGACAATATTTGGCTGAGATACAAATATTTGAAAAACTGTAATCTGAGGGTGCAAAAAATTAAAATATTGAGGAAATTCTTTAAATTTGTCCAGTTAAAGTTCTTAGCAATGCATATTACTAATCAAAAATTAAGTTTTGATATATTTACGGTAGGAAATTTACAAAATGTCATGAAAATTTTAAGTAAAATCATGAAGAAATACATGAAAATATCTTAAAATATTTACAAAATAACATGATCTTTACTTAATATCCTAATGATTTTTGCATAAAAGAAAAATCGATCATTTTGACCCATACAATGTATTTTTGGCTATTGCTACAAATATACCCGAGTTACGTAGGACTGGTTTTGTGGTCCAGAGTCACATATAGTTTAGATAAGTAAGTGAAATATATATATAGGCTGGTTGTAAAGCTGTTTATCTTCTGGGCGAGTGGTTAAAAGTGTCTTGTTTGTGTGGATAGTTTGCATCCAGGTTCCAGCCGTATATTCGGTACTGTATGGAGGAGGAGAGCTGTATGGAATACATGCGCTCGCTGAGAGAGAACGAACTCTTCAAGATCTACATCACGGTGAGGAGTTTGAGACCAAACAAACACACAATATAGTAAATGTCAAAATAAAGCAAACAAAAGGTAAAAATGCACTTTTCCCTATGATATGATTTAAATGTAGTTTTTAATAACTGAATCTTTTACCATAACAGTGGGCAGAAACAAACAAACAGTGTAACCGACTGAAGCTAGCGGACATGCTAGTCAAACCGCACCAGAGGCTCACCAAGTACCCTTTACTCCTGAAGACCATCCTGAAGAAAACTGATGACCAAACCTCCAGAGATGCTCTCAACAACATGGTTAGACTTTTAACAGTCTGTAACTCACAAACAGAGTCTCATTTAGCAGTTTATAGTGTGTTAGGACATCGAATGTGCTAAATGTTTGTATATGTCTTCAGGTGGCGTGTGTGGAGGGCTTCATTAACAGTGTGGACTCTCAAATGCGTCAGAAGCAGGAGCAGCAGAAACTGGCTGCCATTTCGGCTCGAGTGGAGTCGTACGAGGCCGTGGAGGGAGCCAGTGAGGAGGTGGAGAGGGTAAGGAATGCATACAGTACAAATGGTTTATTATCTAGCCTCTCAATTAAATAAAAATACATATTGCAGTCAGAGGTTGCGTTAGACTTTAACATTGTGCGTCATTTTGACAGACGGGGCAGTAAAAATCCCGTCATTCATCAGTTTTCGTATTTTAACTATAACAACTCATTTAATTGCTTTTAATTTTGTTCACATCTTTATTTTTAATCATGAACCTACATTTTGACAGTGCAGTGTTTAAAAACAACAAAATACGCTAGTGCTGGGTAAAAAAAAAAAAAAAAGATTGCTTAAAAATCAATGCTTAAATCCCAATCTATCTTTTGGTCTATGCTGATGAATGAACAGTACATAGTGCGCCTTTTTGATATGAAAAAGTCTCAGATTTCAAATTCTGTCCAATTCATTAGTAAATTCAAGCAATAAATACTGATTTGGCGTTAGGTCGCTGCTGTAGCTAAAGTGGGTAGGCTGCTCTCCTGGCAGTTTCGTTTTTGTTCTGTATCCCATGCTCTGCTGTCACACTGGAGGGCACTCGCCACCAACTGGATAGGGGTGGAAATTACAGCTACAGTTTACAATAGATCACCCTCAGTGTAATCTGTCAAAGGGATGGACGGCCTTTAGATTTTTCTGTCACTGATAAAAAAAAAAAAAAAAAATTGGACAATTTGACAAATTGGACAAAAATTGGACAATGGACAATTTTCGGCTAACATGACCGCTGATTGCAGTACAATATTATGAACTTAGAAATGCATTGTTTCATTGTAATATCTAAGCAGGCTATGATTTATGTGGCAGACAGATTGTTTATATATTGTTTAACTCTTCATCTTCCTTCATTTCGTCTTGCTGGATGTCTACAGGCTCTAAAGGAGTTCAACCGAATTGACCTGACGGCACCAATGATTGGCACTTCACCTGAAGCGACCAGGCAACTGCATCTAGAGGGGGCGCTCCGCATGAAAGAGGGCAAAGACAGCAGGGTTAGTTCAGATTAAATGATTAAACATGAATGCCTCCAAATTTCCGATGCGTTTGGACAATATTTGGACATCTGCAATGCAGATGTTTTTAAAAAGATTAATTGTAGCGATTGTCCTTAAAGGGCTAGCCACCTAAAAACAAAGTTCCAAAGACTGACTGACTTGTGTGGAAGATAAAAAGATATTTTGAAGAATGTTAAAAAGCTAAATCATATCGGTTCCCATTGACTTCCATTGTATGGAGAAAAAATGCATTGAAAGTCAGTGAGAATGGTTATCAATATTCTTCAAAATATCATCTTTTGAGTTCAATAGAAGAAATGCGTGAATACAGGTTTTCACATGTCATGTCAGGTCAACGATCAGGTAAATGATAACAGAATTGTTGTATTTTGGTGAACTATCCCTTTAGGTTTCCTGAACGTTTTATACAGCTTGTAAGTGAGTGTATGTTTTATATGTTTCTGTCTTTTCTTGTGTAGATGGATGTTTACTGCTTCCTATTCACTGATCTGTTGTTGATCACTAAACCAGTGAAGCGTTTAGAGAAGGTGAAAGTGATCAGACAACCTCTCCTCTTGCATAATGTGGTGTGCAGAGAACTCAAAGACACAGGTGAGCATTAATATGACAAAAACAAGTAGCTTGAGATCTCAAGAGAACATACTGTGAAATTTTTCTTTTTAAAAAAAATAATTCTGATTTTTTTTTTTCCTGTCTTAGGCTCATTTGTCCTCATCTACCTCAATGAGTTCAAGAGCGCTGTGGCTGCCTACTCTTTCCAGGCCAACAGCACCACCCAGGGGCGAAGTTGGACTGATGCAATTTGCAATGTCCAGGTAAAATCATTCTGGTCCATAACCAATAATGATCTTTGTTGGACATATTAGAAATCATTTAAGTGTTCGCTTGTCTAGAGAAGTTGATTTAGCTAACTTGTATATGCATTTTAGAATCAACTTCAGCGGCTGCGGTCAGAGGAAGCTCGTCGACAGAAGGCTTGTCTGAAGAAAAAACTACAGGAACATCAGGAGGAAGACGAGGACAGCTGTAACTCCACAGCAAGTTCACCTCAATTTAGACACAAAGATCAGAGCAATAGGTATTTTGTGTTTTACTTTTATATTTTAAATAATATATGCATTTTTTTTTATTTTTAAATGTTATTTAAATGTATTTTATTTAATAATTTATTATAATTTATTATAATTTATTTATATTTTATTTTATTATAATTTTTATTTATTAATATTTTAAGAATATTTATACTTTATAATTGTATTAATTTTATTATTTTGATTTAATTAATAAAATTACTATATAAAATTAATAACTGCTGTATTATGGTCTATCATTTATATAATGTATATATTATATAACATTTTATTATTATGAATAAAAAATGTATATATTTTGTTCTGTTTTCTGTAAACTTGCTTTAAAACAAACTAATAGACAAATAATACATTTAATATAAAAATATTGAAATTTATTATATTATATTATATTATATTATATTATGATTTAAAAAAATATTTTTTTTTCTATTTTCTGTAAACCTGCTTTGGAACAAACTAATAGAAAAATAGTATATTAATATACTAGAAAAATATAAATATATATATTATAATAATATTATATTAGATAACATTATTTTTTGAATTTAATTTTTTTTTTTCCTGTAAACTTGCTTTGGAACAAACTGATGGAAAATTTAATATTATTAAAATTATTAAAAGAGTATTAAAATATTATATTATATTATATTATGTTATATTATATTATATTATATTATATTATATTTTATATTATTATGGATTTTTTTTTTCCTATTGTCTGTAAACCTGCTTTGGAACAAACTAATAGAAAAATAATACATTTAATATAAAAAAGGTTGAAAATTATTATATTATATATGATATTATGAACTTTACAAATGAATTTTAAAAATTGATTTTTTCCCCTTTTATTGTAAACCTGCTTTGGAACAAATTAATAGAAAAATATGTAACATTAAAAATATTATATTATATTATATTATATTATATTATATTATATTATATAATTACCATTTTCTCCTTTTTCTATTTTTAGATTAATTGGCAATCAGTTGACATGTTGTGCGTTTTTTTTTTTTTTTTTTTTAACAATAAATGAACATTATTGTTTCTCTGTCTTAGCCAATCAGATGGCTCCACAGAAACCCTGTCGGTGATGGATATGGATGAGTCTGGATCATCTTTGGATCCTTCTACTCTTCAATCAGACTTAGTTGGACATTCAGACCACGATGCCAGTCTGTCCCAACACCCTGACTCTGCCGTCCCACAGCAGGCCACAGATTTTGAGCCCCATCCGGACAATCAGGAGGGCTCAGAACTGGACCCACAGTGCCGTTCAATGTCTATGGACAGTGCCTACGGGACCCTCTCACCAGAGTCCATGATGGAAACCCAAAGTCGAGTGGCCCCGGTGGAGGAAGACGACTCAGAGGACGACAAAGAGACGACAACGGGTGATGAGGAAGAAAATGCAGAAGACGATGAGGAAGATAAAAGCTCATCCGGATCTCAGAACTCAGTGGCGCTTTCTCTAAAGCCCAGGCGCCGGCCGCCTGTTCAATGTCGGCTGCCATTTTTAGAGAGACTTGTCGTCAAATCCCGTTCCGAGGACAACCTGTTGTCCACAGTTCATGAAAAAAGTAACCATGGTGTTGCCAGAGCAGCCACAGAGTGCACAGGAAGTCGACACACATGGCAACAAAGGGTTAAATATTTAGAGGCACCACTCAGCAGGAGCCTGACGGAGCTCAACCCTGCTGAATCGGACGAGTGTCTCCCGACGGACGCAGAGATGGACGAAAGCCACAGTCTCACATGCAGCTTGCCCTCTGGCATGCTTTTGGACACATTGAGACGGGCCAAAATTGCACATGAGGCTGATAGCAACCAGATTCTCTGCAGCGCGTCAGATGGGGAGCTGTCACCCCCTAGTGGCCTGGAGGGAATGGGCCGCTGTAAGAGACCCCAGCAGCACAAAAAACTCACACTGGCCCAACTCTACAGGATACGCACCACACTGGTGCTCAACTCAACTCTCACAGCCTCGTAAGTATTTGCATTTGTGAGCACATATGTATTTGGATATTGTTTTTTCGGTCTTGAGTGCTTTTCCTAAAAAAAAAAAAAATCTGGAGAAATTACAAACATCTAATGCAGAACAGTTTGTTTCATAATTAGATTATGATATTTTTGATGGTGTTTTATTGTATGGAGTAAATAAGATATAATCAATTTCCAAAGATCTTTTTACAAAATAGATTGATCTTTACAGAAAATAGAAAAATAAATAGGGAAAATAAATAGGGGAAATTGTATTTTATATTACATAAAAAGA
Organism: Labeo rohita; assembly: GCF_022985175.1. Classification (NCBI taxonomy): domain Eukaryota; kingdom Metazoa; phylum Chordata; class Actinopteri; order Cypriniformes; family Cyprinidae; genus Labeo; species Labeo rohita. The sequence continues at coordinate 6,679,498 of NC_066891.1, read as the reverse complement.
AAGAATAAATAAAATGTACTTCTTTCATTTTAATTTAATTAATTGTCACATTTATATTTTATTGTAATATTTACTATCAGTCGACCTCGAATATAGATTGCTTTATATTTACAGAAAATGAAAAAAATAATAATGTGTAAAATTATAATATGTATAATATAATTATAATACTGTATAGTATATTTTTGTTTATTGTGATAATTTTTTTTTTAATAAATTGTATTTATTTTTTATTATTATTTTTTATTATTATTTAAATAAAACTGTATGTTTTTATTTTGTTATAACATTGTAAAATTCTATTTTATAATAGAATAAAATACATAAATTGTAACATTTTATTTTATATAAAAAATATTACACCATATAAGAATAAATTAAATTTACTGTAATTTTCACACTTACATTTTATTGTAATATTGACAATCGGTTGACTTCATTATTTAATTTTACAATATAGATTGCTCTAGATTTATAAAAAATAGAAAAAAAAAATTAACTTGTAAAATTATAATAATTTTTATTGTAATGAAATAATTTTTTTAAATAAATAAAATGTATTTTTAAAATGTATGTAAACATTTTACATTTTTATTTTATTATAAAATTGTAAAATTCTGTTTTTTGTAATATAATGAAATATATACATTTAAAAAATTATATTATATAAAAATATTACACCATAAAAGAATATGATATTTACTTTTTAATTTTAATAAAATTTTTCACATTTATATTTTATTGTAATATTGACAGTCGGTCAACCTCAGTATTCAATTTTACAATATAGATTGCTCCAGATTTACAGAAAATAGAAAAACATAATTTGTAAAATTATTTTTATAATAAGATAATATAGAATATAGTTTGTTGTAATGAAATCAATTTTTTAAATAATTAAACATTTATTTATTTATTATTAATTTTTATTTTACAACACTGTGAAATTGTTTTTTTTTAAATATAGTAAAATATATAAACTGAAAAATGTTATATTATATAAATAATATTGGACCATACAAGATATTTTTTCATTTATTCATTCAAACCGTTTATTTTTGAAACTTGAAAATATTTACCCATTTTATTTAATTTTAGTAATAGTAATAAAAATATATCTAGCGTCTTCTCCAACACTTTCTCTGCCCTCAGATGGTTGTAATGTGTTGTATAAAAGTCAGTTTTCTGACTCTTGTTGTCTTTTTTCTCCTCAGAGAAGTGTAGCATCTTTCTGGCACAGACGTTTTGGGGCTGACTTTGTGAGACTGAATTCTGCGGGACACAAATGCACTCTACCCAATGAGCTCTCCGGCTGCCCTCTCGCTCCCTCATCCAGTTGGATGGATTCTTCCCTGTTGTTTCTCTGCGGGAGGGGACGTCTGCGGACTCATTAACTCCTTGCACTTTGTAAAACACCACTAACTTCTAAAGAGGTCAAAGCTTTCGGTGAGACTGCGCCATTTTCAGCATTAGAACTCGAGACAAAACGATCAAAGAAAAACTGTGACCGGAGCCCTTACCGTGGGACGTTTGAGGTTTCAACAGGTCACGTGACGAAAATGAGAATAAAACGCCACATCTTGGATTCCTTAATCACCGTTTGCTTTCTAAGAGTATTTCTGTTTCGACAAAGAGGACGCAAGTGATTAATGTTAACTGCACTACTGTATGTGACTGTGTGTGTGTGTTTATGAATGAGAAAGTGTGCGGATTCACGTGCATCTGTGTATGACTGAGTGAGTTATAATTCTCGACCTAAACCAAATCACTGTTTGACTTCAGATAACTTGAGTAGCCACTAAGGCATGTTACACATTACTTTAGGACCAGTGTTATGTTCGTATGACAGGAATATTTCTGTCATGCAACTGCTTATCCTATTAAATCTTTGGGTTGACGTGGCTTGTTTAAGTTATACATGAGCACATCGAACCCTTTACTGTATATTGTGTTGCGGGGGTCAAGTTGGATTCGTAAATGCATAAATAATATCTGAAATGCTTCAGCAGATGTGTAATTAAAAGCAAACAGACTGAAAAACAAAAAACTATTTGGGTTTATAACATTCTAAGGATTCAGGAAGTGTCACCCGACATGTGAGCACTTATTAGAGATAATCTGACACTGAATAGGGTGTTTGGTTTAAGTGAAAGCTCATGTTAGTTTTCAAACATTAACCTATGTATTGATGATTTCGTTTTTTGTAATCTTATGATTTCACTGATACTGCTGTTACCTGGAAGATTGAACTGAAACTGCCTGGTGCTTTACTAAACCAAGTCCTTCTGAACTCCCTTTTTGAAAGAAAGAAACAAAAAAACACCCTAAGTAAATATGGTGTATTATACGTTTACTTATTAGGCTTTTTGTGTTTGTGTCATATTTATTGAGCGTGCATTGTTTGTTTTATATATAAAATATGGTCTATAATAGTATCACTTCACTTCGCGGTTGTATTTTTCGTTTTGTCGTCTTAATTTGTTCTTTGTCATTTGTTGAATTAATTTTGAAATCTGCTAAGAACCAAAATAACCTTGTTTTCCCATGTGAGGGAGTGTTCCTTAAATGTCTTTCGAAATAAAAGACATCTTTCAGTATTTCCTGAGTTTGATGTGACTTATTAGTGACCTCTGGTGTACGGCAAGCTGTTTTAACATTTAATCTAAAAGCTGTACTAGTATCTGTTTTCATGCTACTAGTACTTATTTTTTAGAGACTACCATCTTTTCTATTAAGTACTTACTCTTTAGTTACTAGTGCTTATTCTTTAGTTACGAGTGTTTATTCTTTAGCTACTAGATTTTTTTGTAAAGTTACTACTAATTTGTTAGATAGTAGTTCTTATTTATTAGATGCTAGTACATATTCCAATAGTGACTAGTATTTAATTATACTCTTCTGTGGCAAGCCATATTAACATTTAATTTAAAAGATGTACTAGTATCTATTTTCATGCTACTAGAACTTTTTTAGACACTAGTATCTTTTCCATTAAGTACTAGTACTTATTCATTAGCTACCAGTGCTTATTGTTTAGCTAATAGTACCTTTTTAAAAGATATTAGTACCTATTAAATAGACACTAGTACTTTTTTTATAAGATACTATAAGTTATTCATTAGATACTAATATCTATTTAATAGATACTAGTACTTATTCGTTAGATTCTAGTATCTATTTAACAGATACTACTTATTCCAATAGTGACTAGTAACCATTCTGTTACTAGTAACAAATAAAAAAAAATTCCATTGATTTCTATGATAATCAGTCATTGAGATATCAACTGTTCAGTTTTGACTAGTATGTATTCCAGTTGTGAATAGTAATAATTTTATGTACTTGTACTTAATCATTAGATACTCTTACCTATTACAGCTTTTTTTTCAACTGCTTACACACAAAATCTTTTCTTGTCACACAATTTCTAAAACCTGACACTCAAACACCAGAACCACACACCAAATCTGCAAAACCATACGCTAAATCTCTGCCTTTGACTCAGTTTTCAATTTCATAAAACTCTTTGCAAAATACAACATACAATTCTCTATATAACACACAAAAATCTAACAGGAATTATCATGATTTCTTTTCAAACACAACCAATCAAAATGCCACACTAATTTACATTTTAAAATGTATATAAAACAATTATTTTAAATAGTAAAAATTTTTTTTTTTTTTTTTTTTTTTACTGTATTTGCTCTACTTTGGATCAAATAAATGCAGGCTTGCTGAGCAGAAGATACTTTTGACTGGGAATGTGTTTCTTTTCTTTCGTACTGTGTAATACTTTATTCACAACCACAAATGCTTACAGTAAAAAGTAAAAATAAAATAAAAATCTTGCTTTCTTGTTTACTGTGAATTTTTCAACATCTCTCTGCCAATTACTTTCAATCTTGTACAGAAATGTTCACTGGAGCTCATGAAAGAAGAGGTTTAGGTTTTGAATCACTGTGTGTATATGATATATCCAAAAATATAATATTAAGGCAAAGATGTTAGCAACCTAAGACAAATGTTTGCTTTTGAGATGTGTTTGTGATATTTTGAATGCAGTGCTTCATTCTGCATTTTGTGTGTGCAATTCTTGGATTTGTGTGTAAAGTTTTGCAAAAAAGAGAGGCAAAGTTTTGAAAATGTGTGTAAGCAGTTGAAAAAAACTGTAAATAGATACTAGTACTTATTCATTTCATACTATTACTTATTGTTCAAATAAACTAGTACACATTTATTAGATACTAGTAGTTTTTGAAATGTTGCTAGTAAGATTTTGTATTTTACTAGTAAAATGTTTAATTGAACTCTACTGTGGTCATTCGGACTAGTCATAACATAAGACAAGTAAAAAAGCAGTGCTGACCAGTAAGATAATTGTTACTAGTAATAATTATGAAAGATACTAATGTCTAATAAATAAGTACTAATACCTAATAAATAACTACCAGTATCTACTAAATAAGTACTAGTATCTAATGACTGCTTACTAGAAATATTTAAATAGATACTAGTCACTATTGCAATAATGATAAAGATGATTAAAAAAAAAAAAAACAATAGCTACCACTCCCTGTTCATTTGGAGATATCTTCAACCTCATAAAGAACTAGTGAGAATGTATTTGGATACAGTATATCTTCATTTAAAGAAATCATTACATATATGGCAAGCCATTTTAACACTTAACCCCCCCATTAATTAAATTTCTTTTTCAGTCATACTCATGCCCATTACGAGCCCATACTCGTAACTTTAAGGCTTAATAAAATTTAAACAGTAAAAAATTAACCCCCCTCACAATTGACATGAAGGGCAAAATTAACTATGTAGACCAAAACCACTTTTTGTACCAGGCTGTAAACATATTTTTTTCTGCTGTAATGTTGGGCATTTTAACATGGGGAGTCTATGGGACTGACTCCCTTTTGGAGCCAGTCTCTAGCGGCCAGTCGATGAATTGCAGTTTTAGTCACTTCCGTGTTGGCTTCAAGAGGGAGACCGGGAGGTTGCCGCTTGGTTTTCACAGACCCCCTAAAAGCGTGTGGGGAAAGTCACATGACAGGAGGCAATGCCTCCATCGCAATATGATTGGATATGACTACTTATGATCGGCTTTGATTGGTTAAGGCAAAAAATCCTGCCTCTTCTGTTTGTGTGTGTTCTGCGTTCACAAATCAGTCTGAATGAACAAATGTCAACTGGAATACAAAATGTAAAAAGTAAACAACTCACATACATAAATAAAACCATGTTGTTACGTCAAAATAATACTTAAAATGCCAAGAAAATGTGATATGTGAGAGCTTTAGTGAGTAATAGCAATTGGGCTGGTTTTGTTGTGAAAACCTGGCAACCCTGGGTTCAGGCTTATAACAGTAGCAAGGTGGAGTAAACTCATTTAGACCAATACAATCAGTTGGTTTTAGCCAGGTTTCAGTCAAGCAGAGTACATCAAAACTATTATCTGTGATCAATTAATTTACAATATTAATTGATTGGTTGGGTGTGAGTGATCTAATGTTTAGGAGCCCAAGTTTTAAAAAATTGTTTTTGTTCATTTATTTTGCATTTTTCCGGTTTAATCATGTTTAATCAGTTTTTTTCTAGATCCTGCATCAAATGTATGTTTTGACCTCACTATTCGAGGAACAGACACAGTCTTTATAGATTGGGCAGCGCAAGTACTATCATTTAAGTTAGAAGAAAAACCATCATAGCAATTATCTAAGAAATTTTCATCAGCACGGGAAAGCCTAGGACGTTCCCAGAAATGATTCCAATTATTAACAAAGACCAGTTTCTGTTCTTTACACTATAACAATAACCATTCATTTAGAGCAAAAAGTCTAATGAATCTTTCGTGCCCATGTCGAAGCGGTCCTGACACTTTGATCCTCGTCGCAAGTGATGTGCTGAGTACCGTCTCGATCAGGCTCCTGAAGTCCCTCTTCAGGGTCTCCTTCTTCTCTCGAGTTTTTTGGTGGATTGGCAAACCAACGTTAAAGGTGCATGTCCGCCACCTACTGTTCCAGAGTGTGGAATACAAACGGTTATGGATTACAGCTATTAGTTAAAAAAAAATATTAAAATAAAAATGTACATAGATAAACACAACTCTGTAATATTTCATATAATATGTCCTGTCTAGCGTCTGATTTTCCACTCTGTAAACATTTCAGAGCTGCCACTGAATACGTGCAAATCACAGAAGTATAAGGCTGGATCTCTTCGACTCATTGCCGTGCAAGACAAATTGCTAATAACTCAAAGGTATATACAGACACATGATCAGAGATTCTCCTAGCAATTTTGATATTAAATTTAGGTATATACACTGCAGCTGCTGTTCTTCCCGTCCCTGGGTCTTTAGATCCATCTTTGTATATCTGCAAAACTCAATACAACCCCTGGCAAAAAGTATGGAATCACCCCTCTCATAAGATGTTCATTTAAATGCTTAATTGTGTAGAAAAAAAACACAAGCACATATACGCCACAAAACAATTTTCACTCAACAATCCAAACTTCTGGCTGTATAAAACACTTTTTTAAAAAAACAAAGAAAGATAACTATAGTCAATTAGAACTGTTTTTACAGATCACACAGAGGAAAAAAATATGGAATCACACAAATCTGAGGAAAATTATGTGGAATCACCAAATAAAAACACTACTAGTACTTTGTTGCACCACCTCTGGCTTTTATAACAGCTTGAATTCTCTGAGGCATGGATTTAACTAATGACAAACAGTATACTTCATCAATCTGTCTCCAGCTTTGTCTCCTTGCAGTTGCCAGATCAGCTTTGCAGGTTGGAGCCTTGTCGTGGACCATTTTCTTCAATTTCCACAACAGATTTTTAATTGGATTGAGGTCCGGACTATTTGGCCAGGCCATGCCATTGACATTATATGTCTTTCCTGTAGGAATGTTTTCACAGATTTTGCCCTATGGCACGATGCATTATCATCCTGAAAAATTATGCTACCATCACCAAACATCCTTTCAATTGATGGAATAAGAAAAGTGTCCAAAATCTCAACATAAACTTGTGCATTTATAGAAGATGTCATCTCTCCCATACCTTTACCTGACATACAACCCCATATCATTAATGATTGTGGAAATTTGCATGTTTTCTTCAGGCAGTTGTCTTTATAAATTTCATTGGAACGGCACCAAACAAAAGTTCCAGCATCATCACCCTGCCCAATGCAGATTCGTGATTCATCACTGAATATAACTCTCATCCAGTCATCCACAGTCCAAGATTGTCTTTCTTTAGCCCACTGAAACCTTATTTTTTTCTGTTCAGATGTTAATGATGGTTTTCGTTTGGCTTTTCTGTATGTAAATCCCATTTCTTTTAGGCGATTTCTTACAGTCCGGTCACAGACATTGACTCCACTTTCTGCCCATTTGTTCCTCATTTGTTTTGTTGTGCATTTTCTGTTTTCAAGGCATATTGCTTTAAGTTTTCTGTCTTGGCGCTTTGATGTCTTTCTTGGTCTACCAGTACACTTCCCTTTTACAACCTTTCCATTTGATTTGTACTTGGTCCAGATTTTCAATTTTTCACAGCTGACTGGGAACAACCAACATCTTTTGCAACATTCCGAGAAGATTTACCTTCTTCGAGAAGTTTGATAATCCTCTCCTTTGTTTCAACTGACATCTCTCATGTTGGAGCCATGAGTTATGTCAATCATCTTGGTTCAACACATCACTAATGTGTGCAAGCACTCTTTTTTAACTGCAGACTAATTAGCAGTTGTAATCAGATACAGGTGTTTGTTTTAGAAATGCAAAGTGCATGGTGATTCCATATAATTTTCCTCAGATTTGTGTGATTCCATATTTTTTCCTCTGTGTGATCTGTAAAAACAGTTGTAATTGACTATAGTTATCTTTCTTTGTTTTTTTAAAAAAGTGTTTTATACAGCCTTTTGGATTGTTGAGTGAAAATTGTTTTGTGGCATATATGTGCTTGTTTTTTTTTTTTCTACACAATTAAACATTTGAATGAACATCTTCTGAGAGGGGTGATTCCATACTTTTTTTGCCAGGGGTTGTAGTATGCATGATTGACATACTGTTGCACAGCTGAAACTATTGGGATGTCCATGTTGATGCTTTTGATTTCTTTATGAATGTTTAAATCAACAGATGGCATTGGGAACAACCAGGGAGGTATTGCAGGGATCGCCACTGTTGGTGCAATATCAACTCATCAAGACCCAATCTCTGTGCTTCTTTCCCTACAATCCAACCAAAGCTTGCAAACTCTTTATATGCATACTCCCAGCATTCTCTTAAAATGTTCTTGACTGGGTGACTTTCCAAATGCGCCTTATTACTAGATCAATATGTCATCATCAGCTGAAGTCTGCGTAACTGTAGGGGCATTTTCTCCCATTTTAACCCGTAATGATACCACTGGTGATGACCTGAATGCGCCACAACATCTTCTCAATATTCTTCAGGGTCTCCGTCTGCCGCAGCTTGATGTCGTTCACGGCCACGTGCAACACGGTCGCGCCGACGCTCTCATCGTCACTCAGGATTGCGGATTTCTGCACAAAAACAGCGAGAACACGAGCACCAGGGAAACGGTGAGTGTGCACCTTAACTTTAGCTAAAGTAGCACGGACGTGCCAAATGATGGCACAACAATCGGAGTGCCTTTTTATCATTAGTTTTAGTTTGATTTCGTCGAGTCCGCTGCTAGTTTATAGCCCGTTAGCATCGCCAGCGTGGTTGTCGCTAATCTTGTTTGCATTGCATTAGACAACATGGGGTATATTCACACGTTATAGAAACGAAAAGGTTGGTGTATAAAATTGATTTTAGATAAAAAGTACAAAAGCTGAACATACACCAGGCCTACCAGTCACGTTTTTGAACAGCAAGGTTTTTAATGTGTTTTTTTTTTTTTTTTTTTTTTTTTTTTTTATTAAGTCTCACCAAGCCTGCATTTATTTGTTCCAAAATACAGCAAATAAGTAATATTGTGAAATATTTTTATTATTTAAACTGCTTTCTATTTGAATATGTTTTAAAATGTAATTTATTCCCATGAACAAAGCTGAATTTTCATCATTACTCCAGTCACATGATCCTTAAGAAAACATTCTAATATGCTGATTTGCTGTTCAAGAAACACTACTTGTTGTTGTTGTTGTTGTTGTTGTTGTTAATTTTTAAAACAATTAAATACTTTTTTTTTTTTTTGGATTCTTTAATGAATAGAAAGATCCAAATCCAAAGATCAGCATTTATCTGACATAAAAATCTTTTGTAACATTATACACTATACCATTCAAAAGCTTGGAGTTTTTGTTTTTTACAGAAATTAATATTTTTATTTGGCAAGGATGCTTTAAACTGATCAAAAGTGATGATAAAGGAATGATTTGAGTAGCAAATCAGCATGTTAAAATGATTTCTGAAGGATTGTGTGACTGAAGTAATGATGCTAAAAATCACAGGAATAAATTACATTTAAAAATAAAATAGAAAACAGTTATTTTAAATAGTAAAAATATTTCAAATTTTTTCTGTTTTTTTTTTTTTTTTGTGCTTTGAATCAAATAAATGCAGGCTTGGTGAGCAGAAGAAACTTAACTTTTAAAAAAAACATTAAAAATCTTACCATTCAAAAACTTTTGGCTGGTTCACAAACAAAATCTATTGTTTAAATTTGTAATAAATGTAAAATGCTTAAAAACACCCAGTTTCTATTCATCAAATAATCTTGTGTGCCTGTGTGCATTTAAGTAAAAGATCCCTCTAAAACGTCTAGTTCTGATGTAGAAAGACACATTCACACATACAAATATAAAAATGTCATAGACATAGAAACAATATATAATTTCAATAATATTTGACACATATTTATGATTAATTTTTCATAACATCTGGCATCTAAAAGTTTGAAATCCCCTGCTCTAGCGCACCCTAAAAAAAGAAATTCAGACAAAAGTAATTCCTCACTAGGAGCACTAGAGGGAACTACTGCCTTAAAGTTAAAAATATCGAGCACTACAGTGAAGCTGAGTCATAGTAATTGAGCTCTGCAATAGAAAGATAATATTGCTTTAGCATTTAAGGTATTATTTCTCACTCAATTTAATAATTATTATTTGTGAAGTTATAATAACTTGCTAACAGTACATTGCTTTAAAAAAGGACTCTTCAAGAGTAGTGAGTGCTGACTACTGGTCACCTCAGTGTATTTCTTCATCAGGTTTATCCAGCAGCCAGACAGTCAAACATTAGAAAGTGTACTCTAAAAAGAGCTAATGTGAAGCTGTATAATCTAAACAATTCCAAAAGTAATCTAAATTCAGCTACAACTACTAAATCTGTAGAGCAGTGGCTATATGTAGACAGTATATGTCATCAAACACAGCTTTGATTCATCAGACATTACATACAGCAGACTTCTAGCACACCGAATATGTTTTACAGAAACATAAACACAAGATGCAATGCTCGGCTGAGTATTTACATATGGCAGACGTTAAACCGTACATGGCTTTCTCTTGCATTTACTCTCTAACTGTTTCATCAGATGAATTATGTATCTTATCAGTCATTTCTTTTTACATTCATGCAATCAGATCTTTCTGGGTTGGCCTAAACTTTTTTACCCTCTGTGCACGGCGGCGGTTGGCACTGTGGGATGTGTGCGGGCCAAGGTGTATTTACAGGTGATTATATCAGCTAATCGGTGGATTACAGCATGTTGACTCCACACAAGACCCTAATCCTCATGGAAAAGGCAGCGTTCCGGCCCGTGGGATTTTCTCCATTAATCCCATCCTAGATTTGCCGGATCCAGCCCCAACCCAGCCCCCCGATTCCCACATCTGGCCTTCTGGGGCTTATCAATGTAATCCTCCATTTTAGAAGTAGTTTATTATGCTTCATCGCTGATACACTGGATTTTAATTATAAAAATGCAGCTTTTCGCTGCAACCCAAAAGTAATTACACAACCTGAGTCGATTAGCTGCTCTGTGTGTGTGTGTGTGTGTGTGTGTGTGTACCTTCATACACCTCATTGTACAGTATCCCATGATTCTCTGTTTTATATATATATAATGTTACAAAAATTTCAATTTAAATAAATGCTGTTCTTTTAGACTTTCTGTATATCAAGAATCTTGGTTTCCACAAAAATATCAGGGTTATTATAGTTAAAAGTGAAATAAAAATGTAAACTATAAAAAAAAAAAATGTTTTCATAAAATACATTATTTAAAAAAAAAAAAAAAACTTTTTGACTTTTACTAAAATAAAAACACTAAAAAACACTAAAAAGAATGAAATAATACAATGAGAAAAATATAATGAGAAAACAACAAAATTACTTTGGTCGTATTATACATTTTGAAAAGTGCCAGTAAAGTTTTGTAATAATGTTACGAAAGATTAAAATTTTAAATTAACATTAACTGAAATAAACAATAAACTTTTTACAGCTAGTTTCAGCCATTTTGTTTGTCCTAACCTTTACCGTGCCCTTTGCCTAGGGAAAACAACATATCAATTAAAAATAAATAATAAAAATAAAAAAGTGAATGATTTAAAAAATAAAATTATAAAAATAAAATCAATAACAAAATGAAACAACACAACAAAATTACTTAAACTTTAACCTAAATATATACATTTTGGTCATATTATACCTTTTGAAAAGTGACACTGAGGTTTCGTAAGAATGTTACGAAAAGATTACAATTTTTGAATTGATTTTAAACAAACGACTGAAATAAAATAAAGTATATATTTTAATTTCAGCTATTTATTTTAGCTATTTGCAAGGCAAAAGAATAAAATAATAATAATAATAATAATGATAATAAATAAATAAAATTATTAAAAAATAAAATCAATAATAAAATAAGAAAAAAAAATGACAAACTTTAAGCTAAATATATACATTTTGGTCATATACATTTTGAAAAGTGACTCTTAATTAATGTTACAAAAGATTTTAAATTTTGAATTAATTTTAAATAAGCATTAACTGAAATAAAGTATAAAACAAACTTAATTTTTTTTTTAGCTAGTTTCATCTCTTTTTTAGCTTTAAAGTAAACTCTCAATTAAAATAAATAAATAAATAAAATACATAACATAAATAATAATAATAATAATAATAATAAAATGTTTAAAAAATAAAATGATAAACATTAAATGAGTTATAAAGTTATAAAAAACTTTTTTTTTTAAATTTCAGCTGTAGTTTCAGTTATTTTATCTATTTGCCAAGGCAAAATAAAATTTCAATTAAAAAATAATATAAAAAAAGAGATGGAAATAAAATCAATAATAAAATGAGAAAACAGCAAAATTACTAAAACTAAGATAATTATATACATTTTGGTCATATACGTTCTGAAAAGTGACAGTAAAGCTCATAATAATGTTACGAAGGATTTAAATTCTGAAGTTAAAATAAACATTGACTGAAATAAAAAAGTATAAAAAGCTTATTTTTAAAAAAGCTAGTTTCAGATATTTATTATAGGTCTTTGCCAAGGCAAAATAAAATCTTAATAAAATTAAATCTAAAAATTTAAAAGAGAGAGAGAGAGACAACACAATTACTAAAACAACAACCTAGACTAACATAAAAATCATAAAATTAATATTTTGACTATAAACTATAATACTTAAAAATACTTAAATACATATAAAATGTGTAGTTCTGATGCAAACTTTTTTTTTATGTCCAATTAATATGGTCATTTTAACTGTCACTGTACTTTACATCCATCATCATGTCCGACACAAACGATCATGAACTCCTGGTTCTCCTTGTGACAGATGTCATAAAGCATCCTGTAAAAATTGTCTGATTAACACAAAAGGGCACTTTGGCAAATCCAGATTACGAGAGCACTTTCCTTTATTAAATGCCACCAATCCCAGTACTCTCTGCAGCTCTGGGATTAAGATCAGGTAGACACCATTGTCTGTCTAAACAATCCCTCTGTAAGCCTCCCGGTGTTTCCGTGCTCATGACGGAGCGAGACATGGAAGTGTGTTGGTGTGAACACCGTTCTCTGAGTTCTCTTTAATCAACATCATCCTCTTTAGAGGCCCAGGTGATTGGATTTAGGTTGTGTTTGTATGAGAGAGAGAAGTGGGAATGAGAGCTGAGGCTTGTTTATGAGGTTTTCCGCTGTGAGAAAAGGCCCAGCGACAAGCACCGGCCATATGGAGAGATTCACCATTAAAACAGCTGCCTCCCATCAGCCCGGGCCATGTCACACGGCACCGTTATACACTGATTGACCTTTGTATTGTCACTAAAGCTGCCAGGCAACATCTGGCATCATTAGGCACAGTGGTTTTTATCAGGTTAACATGGAATATTGTGTACAGATCCGAAGAGGAGACATGGAAAATCTGGTTTGAGGTTTGTTACTACTCCGTTACCGTTGTAGTTGTTTTTATTATTATCATTTTAATAAACCACATATGAATATCTAATACTAATATAGTGTATTTATAGATCAAATAGAAGTATTAAAACATAATAAAAAAATCCATAAATAATGAATAAAAGATTAACATAATTTATATGCTAGAAGGAACCAAATCAGACTTCTCTGGTGTTCATTTATTTTCATGAATGACTTTTGTATTCTTATTCTTATAGTCTATCACTTAATTGTCCATAAATTTGTTACTACCTATATAATATAATAATATAAGTAATAATAATTATTATTATTAATAATATGGTTCACATAATTCATATGCTAAAAGGAAGCAATTTTCTGCAGTTTTTCTATTTTTTAATTTTTATGAATTACTTCTATCATGTTTTCATGTTTTTATTCCTAATCTTATACTTATTATTTTTCATTAGAATGAGTTTTTTTTTATTGTTTCTTTATCATAATTAATTGTTACAAAAAACATCACCACGAAATGTATACTATATAATAATATATGGGTTTTTTTTTTACTTTTATATGATGATGGTGACGATAATGATGATTAATAATAAAAATAATAATTATTATTATTAATATTATATATTTATCTTTATTATTTGTGGTGACAATAATTATAAATAAAAAAAAAAAACCTAAATAAATGAATAAATTGAATAAAAATACCCAGAATAATAGTAGTAGTAGTAGTAGTAGTAATAATAATAATAATAATAATAATAATAACAGTTATTATAATAATGATTATTATTATTACAATTAATACAAATACCCAGAATAAATAAATACATATATAAATAAACCATACAAATATACAAAATTTTTTAATTATTTGTGGTGACAAATAATAACTAACACACATATATAATATTATAATTAATAAAATAGTTATATATATATTAATAAAAAAATCCTAAATAAAACAAATAAATAAATATGAATTAAACTATCCATAATAAATTAATTGTAATACAATAATAAAAATACCCATAAATAAATAAAATACTCATAATTATTATTTTTATTATTATTTCTCTTTTGTTGGTTTTTTTGTCCTGTTTTGTAAGTCCCTTTAGGTAAAAGCGTCTGCTAAATGACTAAATGCAAATGTAATTGTATTTTTATCCATTAAAATTATTTGTGATTATTTGTCACCACAAATAATAAAAATAAATATATAATAAATATAAACAATAAAAAGCATAACAAATGATTAATAATAAGGCTCACATAATGCATATGCCATTAGGCCTGAGTTTTCTGGTGGTTTTTCGTTTTCTGAATTACTTGCGCTTGGCTTAGTATCTAAGCTGTTTTTCTCTTCTGATTCTGTCCCATTAGACATAACATATGTCTGCGAGCTCATAATCATTACTTAGGTGTTTTGAAAAATGAAAGTGACCATACGGCACAGTTTATAAAAACAACTTTATAGAGATTACTGTTATTGTATCAGCCTTAAGGAGCTTATTGTCATTCCAGTATTGTATTTCTGCGGGGGTTAATGCACATGAAAATGAAATGACAAGCATATTACTTAATTAAATGGAAACCCATTTGGAAATGCCAGACGCTGCCAGCGAGAAGGGAGGTAGAGTTGTGATGTAAACCGGTTG
This sequence comes from Labeo rohita, assembly GCF_022985175.1. Lineage (NCBI taxonomy): Eukaryota > Metazoa > Chordata > Actinopteri > Cypriniformes > Cyprinidae > Labeo > Labeo rohita. The sequence continues at coordinate 6,664,401 of NC_066891.1, read as the reverse complement.
CATTTACCACCATTTTTGCAATTAATCTGGTGTACTGTAGTTCAGACTTACCTTCAGATTACCAGATGTCAAATCCCTGAAGCCAAAGTAAAAGATAACATCAAATATTAAATTATTTTGTGTTTTAAATGGAAATAAAGGAAGAGCACAGGCACCATCATTTATTCTTTGAGCAAATTATAAGTCACCAGTCTATTTGTGTTTTCTCACCAACCCAAATATTTTAGCCAGACATACAGTAACTAAATACATGTGACTGTAGTGATGGTAAAGCATGTGACTAGCCATCATCAGCCGAATGAGTGTCCAGTAGAAAATGCTGACCTCACAAAATGTCCTGTCACTTCCAGTCATTAAACATTAACAGACAAGCTCACCTTGGGAATACTCCAGTTGAATTAACAATAAGACCTATAGTTCATTGTACAGCTCTCTATCAGTAGTCTTCAAGTCTTGTTCACAAAAACCTTTTGAACATTTCCATCTTTATTGCCTGGGAAAAAAGAAAGACCTCCTGTGACAACATGCCCCAATAACAGTTCATACTTTTAAAACTATCTGTGCTAAGTTGTCACAATGGAATGTGCCAGTGGACAGCATAAAAATGTCTTAAAATAAAAAGGTAACAAACCACAAAACCAGATATTTTACATTTATATTTGCATATAAAATGTATTTATTTTATATATAATATTTTTCTATACTGTAGTTATATTTTGTTCATTTTATATCTTTTCCATATTATGTTTTATATATATATATATATATATATATATATAATTTATTACTGTTATATATAAGAAATTCATGAAAAAAAACATTCTTAAAAAAATTAAGAATAAAAATAATAATTTAAAAAACAGCAGAAAACTAGGGTCTGGTTCATTCTAGCATATGGATTAGTATATTATTATATAGCATACATTTTTGTATTGCTTATGTATGTATGTATGTATGTGTGAGTAGGAATAAACATTATTGTTTATTATTATTACTTATTTGTGGTGCTTTATATATTATTTGTGATTTTTTTATATTCCATTTATATTTTTAATTTTATTTATCGTATTCAGTTTTTTACACATGCATATTAAAAAAATACATGAAATGTATAAATAATTACTTTTATGTAATTATCTTTGTTACTAAATATAATATAATATAATATAAAAATATAAATAATAAAACGCACCACAAATAATTAAGAATAATAAGGTTTGAATAACTCACATGCTAGAAGGAAGCGAATTAAAAAATTGTTTGCGTTTTTTTTTTATTTACATTTTTTAAAACTATTTTTACGTTGTTATTTATATTCCTATTTATGCATACATTCATGCATAAATAAATAAGCACTGCAAAAAATGTATACTAATTAATAATAATAATAATAATTATTATTATTATTATTATTATTATATTGTCCTAATCCATATGCTAGAAATAATTATTTATTATTATTATTTATATGTACTATGGGTATTTTATTAATTATATTTTATTTCATTATTATAATTATTATACATAATTCAATTCAACATCAGTGTTTTATATTTTTATTTTATTTACTTTTGTATTAACTTTTTACATTTTATTTATATATTTGAATAAAATCTAAATGTGTGCCTATGTTCCTGGACTGTGTATCTGAAATCTTAATTTTAGTGTTTATATTGAGTCTACAAATGGCAGATCTCTCATTATGAGATACAAATGAAGTTATTTACCCTTTATTAATTCTTCCTTTTAGTCTTCAGAGCACAAAGGGTTAACTGTAGGAGGTACTGTTTGCAGATTTGGGTGGAGTGAACTTGTCCAGTCAGTGTACACTTTTCTTCTTCAGTAATTAGCTCGGCTTCCAGCAAAGCCATGCTTCAGCATCTTCGAGAAGAACCCATCACGACTGCATCACATCTGTAGTAAAATTACATTTTGTTTTCAGCTCCCAGTCAGAGATGGGCGAGATCAGTGAAGCGTCCTTACTGGATTACATCTGGTCCTCTGGAGGAAAAGTCAAAAATTCAGATCTGTCCAAAACATATAAGCATTTCATAAACCATAGCGATTTGCAACTACGTGGTGAGTAAATGAGACTATGACATTTTTCACATTCGCGTTCGCTTTACACCGCAAACACACGACGTAAAAGAGTCACGAATGCGTTCACGCACACAAGACGCGTTTTGCGTGTAGAAACACTAGCTTAACTGAATGAAAACAGAAGGTGTGGGATCTCGAGACTAGCTCTTATAAGTGATTTTGATAAAATCAATATTTAATTTGACACGCAAACGCAACGCTAGAGACGCGACGCAACTGACGCACGTGTAGACTTACGGTTAAAAACCGCGCTAAAATAGAACTTTTTATTTTGTCGAGTTGCTTTCAGTGGTAATGAGGTGTTTTGGTGGCACATCCTTGGCATTTTTTCATTCTAAAATGGGAATAACTTCAGAAATGGCTGCAATGCATTTAGCTTTGTATAAACCTCAAAGTAACTGTGGCAAACATCTGCTTTAGATTAAAAAGCTTTACCAACAGCTAGAATTACACATGGAATTCTGTCATTTCCTTTGCTCTTTCAGGAAGGGCCTCCACATTCCCAAACCATGACAGCAAAGTTATTGTTTACAACTGGATTCATATTCTAGTATTACTCAAAATGTGGTTATATTGAATTATGTAACACAAAACAGTTTATATTCTGTTTTCGATAAATCTGAATAACGAAGATGGCATATTCCTGTATATAAACATTAATTTATATCTGTGCATATCGAAATAAAGGTAAATCAGGGTGATATTAATGTAAAAAAGTTGTGAAAAGTCAGAATATGGCCACATTCTGTTTGATATTGGAATATTCCTGTTACATAAACCCATTCAATGGCGTGTTTTGATAAATGCTGAATTGTTTGTGCTTACAGATTGTTTGCTTTTGCTTTTCTCATGGCTCAAATTGATCAGTTGTTTTACAGTGATAAACTAATGTATAACTGATGTATTCGGTCATTTTTAGATGATTTGCACTCAGTTAACACCCTGTTTCAACAGCCTTGTCAATAGATAATGCACAGTTTATTTATTTTTTAGTGTTTGAAAGATGCCTAAAATTCCCTTTTTCATCAGCACCTGACACTGAAAAACAAGCTAGTGTTTTGTGTATGAACATTAAATATTAATGTAAAATGGAATGGCGTGTCAGCAAAGAGGGCTACATCAAAGTGGGCCAAATAAAAGACATGATCCGTTCTCGTAAGCCATTTAAATTGTAATTAAATTAGATGATGTTGCGTTTAATCTTGCATACATGTGTCAAACATCAGTTTATGAAACAATTATCCGTAATGGCTTATAATGCCTCGTCCAGCTGTGCCGGTACAGTTGTGTACAGATGTTTCAAAATCTGCCTTCATCTGGTACCATCTGACACATGCAGCGCACCAATTATCATAATTATTCTTGATTACTGCACCAGTCTGCATGACATGCTCTAATTCTGGAGTTATAATGATTCCAGTCCTTTTTAGGATGCTGGTTTTGATGGGATCTCAGGCAGTTGCTATATTCTGTGTGGGAACACAGAGTCCTCATGTAGTTGGCAAGCATATAGGCTAATAAATTTGCTCAGAAGTCTAAACTATGCTTCTCAAGCACTACGACAGGAATTCTGCGGGCTGCAACTGTTAAGTGCTGACTTCCCTTAAGGTTTCCTGTTGTTCTGGATGCTGTGTTGCAGTGTCATCCCTGTCTTTTCCCCTGGCAGGAAAACGGAAAGCTTGTGTAGGGTACATTCTCTATTTAAAGATCCTAGTGCTGATATTTTTTGGCTATTTGGCACAGTCCAGTTTGTGTGGTTCTTATTTTTAACCCTTTATGGATTTAGTTTATTTGTTTGTTCTCTCTGACTTTTGACACAAAAAGAGTAAAATATTTCATAAAACATCTTTATTTCTTAAATTAAAGTCTCAAGAATGGGAGTCTTGGAAATATTTTTTTACTATTTTTTTTTTTTTTTTTTTTTTATTTTTTTATTATTTATTTTTTATTTAAATGACGTTTTATTCATTCATGTTTATCAGCAATAAACACATCAGTTGTTTAAAAAAAGCATGCTTGTTATATACCAATATAATAACAAATAGAAAAAAACAGTGTAAACAAATGTAAACAAAAATAAATAAAATTACACTTTTTTTTTTTTTTTTTACAAAAAAATAAAATGTTTTATTTAAATGTAAATAAATAATTCATTTATCAATAAAGTACTACTGTGAGTAATAAAATATAATAGTGGACCCAAAAAAAATTTAAAAATAAAAAATAATAAAGATTAGACAAATTTTTTTTTTAAATGAACCATTTGATTTAAATAAATAAATAAACCAGTTTAGTACTACAGTGAGTAGGAAAAATGTAATAATATAATATAACAAAAACAAAACATTTTCCAAATATTTTGAACATTTATAACAATTTTTTCTTCTCTCTCTCTCTCTCTCTCTCTGTAGTATATATATATATATATATATATATATATGTATATATGTGTGTGTGTGTGTGTGTGTGTGTATGAGATGTTTTTTTTATTTATATTAATTTGAAAGAGATGAATACTTCAGAATAGGCTTACCATGTTGACCTTCAACAAAGTAGCTCAAAGTCTAGCATTGAATGTGTCCGTTGCCATGGCAACAAAACTATTTCACAGAAAATATAGCTAGGATCGAGCCTTTGTGTGGTATTAAAAGTAAACAGGACCATGTAGACTTGAAACTAGAGCACTGGTTTCCAAACTGTGGGTCACAAATTACCGCAGAGGGGAAGTGGTTTGGGCAAAGAGCAAGAATGATGGTATGGTCATGCCATGTCAGAAATATAAAACGTAAATGTTCTCAAATTCAGTTAGTGGGATTCAAATCTTGTTTACATATTTCTGACATGACGCGTTGCAGCAGCGTTTCCTGAACTTGCTCTCCTCATGGTCTGCAGTGCATGTATAAACAAACAATCGCCACCTGTGTAGTCTGATTCATGAACAAATGACTCTATTAGTTGGATCTTTTAATGACTCTTTTGAATCAGTCTGATGAGTCTTTTACCGAATGAACTCTGTAAGAGCAGCTACTGAATCAACATACGACTCGCTTTCTGAATTGCACGTTCCATCCCAAGCCCATTATGTCACTACATTCATAATGTTGGTGAACAGTTACATCATTCGTTTATAAGCTCATCAATTATAAAAAAATGCATATTTGAAATGGAAAAAAAAGTTGTTTATACAGCAATATTTTAGCACCACCCGTGAAGTCCGATTCATTAACAAATGACTCTTATGAGTTGGTTCCCTTAATGATTTTTTTGCTCGACTGGCAGTTACCCATCTGAGTCCATCTGATGAATCTTGGTGAACAAATGACTCTTATGAGTCAATTCTTTTAATGACTCACTCAAGCGACTGGCAGTTACTTGTTTGAAGCAGTCTGATGAACCTTTTACTGAATGAACTCTGTCAGAGCAGCTACTGAATCATCATATGACTCACTTTCTGAACTGCAAGTTCCATTGCGTCACTGGATTCATAATGATGATCAGCAGTTACATCATTAGTTCATAAGTTCATCAAATATTAAAAAATGAATATTTGACATGAAAAAAAACAGTTTATTGTCAGTATATTAACACCACCTATGTAGTCCAATAGTAGTCCAGTGAATCAGTTCCTTTAATGATTTGTTTGCCCAAATAGCCAAATATACATTGTATTGGTCAAAATTATCTACTTTTCTTTAATGCCAAAAATCATTTGGATATTAAGTAAAGATCATGTTTCATGAAGATATTTTGTAAATTTATTAGTAATTTGATTGGTAAAAACTTATAAAGCTAATTTTTCTTATTTTTCTTATTTTTTATTTTTTTTATTTATTTATTTTTTTGCACCCTCAGATTCCATATTTTCAAATAGTTGCATTTCGGCCAAATATTGTCCTATCCTAACAAACCATAAATCAATGTAAAGCTTATTTATTCCGCTTTCACATGATGTATGAATCTCAGTTTCAAAAAATGTACCCTTATGACTGGTTTTGTGGTCCAAAGTCACAAATGACAGTTACTTGTTTGAATCAGTCTGATGAATCTTTTACTGAATAAAAACTGTCAGAGCGGCTTCTGAATCAACATACAACTCATTTCTGAACTGTACACTCTTAAAAATAAAGGTGCTTCACAATGCCCTTGAAGCACCTTTTATGTTTAAATGGTTCCATAAAGAACCTTTATCATCTGAAGAACCTTTCTGTTTCACAAAAGGTTCTTTGTCACAAAAGAAGGTTCTTTATATATAAAAACGTAATAAAGAGATGGTTCTTTAAAGAACCTTTCACTGAATGGTTCTTAGTGGAACCAAAAATGGTTCTTCTATGGCATCGCTGTGAAGAACCTTTTAAAGCACCTTTATTTTTAAGATTGTAAGTTCCATCTCAAAGCTCATTATGTCACTATATTCATAATGTTGATTAGCAGTTACATTGTTAGTTTATAGGCTCATTATCAATTATTAAAAAAATGCATATTTTATATGAAAAAAATTTTGTATTATATGTCAGTGTATTAGCACCACCTGTGTAGTCTGATACATGAACAAATGACTCTTATGAGTCAGTTCCTTCAATGATTTGTTTGCTCAACTGGCAATTAGTCTGATGAATCTTTTACTGGATGAACTCTGTCCGAGCAGCTACTGCACCAGCATCACCTGGGTAGTCCAAATCTTGAACAGACAAATTTTATTTTGAATGAACTCAATCCGAGGGGCAACGAAATGAAATTGAAGAAGGAAAAATTTCTTGGAATCTAAATAAAACTACAAGTCAGCACTGAGGGCATCTGAGTGATGATCTATTGGGAATGGTTGTTGAAAAGGCATATGAGCATAGCAGTAATGAAGGATTTGTTTGTGCAGCTCTCCTCCCTCTCCGTCATTTAATCATTTTCTATTCTTGTATGGTAATTCGAGCCAGTTTCTGGTTTCTCCCTGCTGCAGTCAGTCTGTGCTGAAGTGATGTTGCATAACATCACAAACTCCCACAGGCCAGGAATCAGAGTCCACTGTGTGTACCAAACGTTAAACGGCTAATCTTTCTGCTCAATAACATGCAGACAGAACAAATCAATAAATAAACAAGTGTTCAAAGTTTAATTCCAATCACAAATCAATAAATGTTGTTTTTAAAGGAATGGTTCACTTGAAAATGAAAATTTGCTCTAAATATACTCTCAGGCCGTCCAAGATGTAGATGAGTTCTGTACAGATTTAAAAAAAATTAAGCTCCCAAAATTCAGAAATGTAGATGAGTTTTTGTTCATCAGAACAGATTTGGATAAATGTAGCATTACATCACTTACTCACTAATGGATCTGAATGGGTGCCATCAGAATGAGAGTCCAAACAGTTGATTAAAAACATCACGATAATCCATGTCATCAGTTAATGTATTGTGAAGCGAAAAGCTGTGTGTTTGTAAGAAACAAATCCATCATTAAGGCATTTTTAACTGTTGTTTTCAATTATAGTCCACAATAGTATTGCTTTGTCCAGTGAAAAAATGTCTCGTCTGAATCAGGAGAGAAATATGCACAGATCAAGCACAATATGCAAGCGAAAACAGTTCTAAACAAATATGTTGGTGGATTTTGATGTGAGAGAACAACAGGAGATGGACTTTTTCAGTGGAGGAAGCATCATTATTGATTATAGACTGGTATTTTGGCCAAAAGTAAGAGTTTAAAGATTAAAACGCCTTAATTTTGTATTTGTTTTTTTTTTTTGTTTGTTTGTTTTTTTACAAAATACGCAGCTTTTTGCTTCAAAAGATGTTAACTGATAGACTGGAGCGGTGTGGATTACTTGTGGATTATTGTGATGTTTTCATCAGCTGTTTGGACTCTCATTCTGGTGGCACCCATTCACTGCAGAGGATACATTGGAGAGCAAGTGACGTCATGCTAAATTTGTTCAAATCTGTTCAGATGAAGAAACAAACTCATCTACATCTTGGATCACCTGAGAGTAAATTTTCAGCAAATTTTCATTTTCGGCTGAGCTATTACTTTAAAGGGATAGTTAATCCAAAAAATGCTAATTCTGTCATCACTTACTCACCCTCATGACCATCCAAACCTGTTTGACTTTATTTTTTCAGTGGAACACAGAAAAAAAAGGTGGACACTCCTTTTGTGTTCCACAGAAAAAAAGTCACTAGCCTCTGATATACTTTGGGTTTTCTTCTAATGTTGAGTTTAGGAAAGAACAAATGCAAGGTCATATTATACGAGTAACCTTTCTCTTAAGATAAATTGGCAAAACATGCTGGGAAAAAAATGTTTGCCATTACATACTTGTACTCATGACATTTTAATCTCTATTTTTGTTCTCTCCAGCCAAATACCGAGAAGAGTTCAAACTCATCATTGATCGAATTGCGGTGGTGAAATCGGAGAATGTGAGTACAATGTTGTCAAATCATTCTTGCAGTTTTAACTAATGAACTTCTCCCTTAGTTTGATTACATAATCATTAGGGCATTTTTGCATTTGTAATACGATCACGTTTTATTCCCCGAAGAACAGTTGACTGTTCCCACAGTGATTCATTATTTACTCAGTGACTGGGATGGGCCTTACTTTCTCACATTAATGCTATACACCACACCCTTATGATCTTGGATCATTGTTTCACATGTGTACTTTCCCTCGGATGAGATCACTTTCAGTCCATTCTGAACTGTAAACCACTGTTTTCATGTCATACACTACCATTCATAAATTTGAGATCTGAAAAACTTGTAATGTTTTGAAGGGTGTTGCTTATACTCACAAAAAGTGTGTTTGTTTGATCAAAAATACAGTGAAATATTGTGAAAAATTATTGCAATTTCAAATAACTGTTTTTTATTTGCATATATTTTACATTTCTATTTATTCCTGTGATGCAAAGCTGAATTTTCAGCATCATTACTCACATGATCCTTCAAAAATCATTCTAATATGCTGAATTGCTGCTTAAGAAACCTTTCTTCTTATTATCAATGTTGAAAATGTGTTTCTGCTTAATATTTTTGTGGAAACTAAGATTTTTAAATAACAGAATGGTTCCTTTGTCATTTTAGGGAGAGAAATATCTTGTCCTCAAGAAGAAGTATAGACAGCAAATGCAGGAGCAAGAGCCTGGCACTGGAAAGGGAGGAAAACCAATTAAGCAGGTTCTTCCGAACCCACAAAATGAGCTCCAGGTCTCCAATCCAGTGCAGGACTGTAATCCAACAACACAGACACCAGCAATGGTGGCCTGGTGCTCAGGACCCATGATTACAGTCACGGAAGCACCAGAAACAGCTGAGACAGATAATGTGAGTGATTACTGATTATAATACTTCTGTTTTACTCATCATAGCATCAGTATTAAAGGAATAGTTCACCCAGAATTTTAAATTAGCTGAAAATGTTCTCAACTTCAGGTCATCTGAAATGTAGATGAGTTTTTGTTCATCAAAACAGATTTAGATAAATGTAGCATTACATCGCTTGCTCACCAATGGATCCTCTGCAGTGAATGGGTGCCGTCAGAATGAGAGTCCAAACAGCTGATAAAAACATCACAATAATCCACAAGTAATCCACACCACTCCATCAGTTAACATCTTGTAAAGCATGTTTATAATAAAAAAAGCGTTAATGTTTTTAACATCAGCTGTCAAATGTGAGTCCTCTACACTGTAAAAAACAATTTGTTGAGTCAACTTAAAATAATTTGTAACCTGGCTGCCTTAAAATTTTAAGTTCAGTCAACTCAAAGTTTATTCAACTTGAAATGTTAAATTATACTAAGTGACAACTTAGATAATTGAGTTGAATCAACTTAAAATTTTAAGGCAGCTGGCAGCAGGTTACTTACCCATCTGTTAAGTTTAGCAAACACAAATATCTTAGTTGTTACTTAGTACAACTTAACATTTCAAGTTGACTAAACTTATTTTAGTTGACTGAACTTAAAATTTTAAGGCAGCAGGGTAACAAATTATTTTAAGCTGACTCAACAAATTGTGTTTTTTATTTTTTACAGTGTACCCAGTGTAAAAACCATCTCCTCTGCTCTAAAAAAAAAAAAAAAGAGAGAAATATGCACTGATCAAGTATGTTTACAAGTGCAAACAGTCAAACACATTGTTCGAACACATTGGTGGATTTTGATGTGAGGGGACAGCAGAGGATGGACTTTCTCGTTATTAACCATTATTATGGATTATGGACCAGAAACAACAGTTTAAAGTTAAAATACCTTATTGATGGATTTGTTTCCTACGAACGCTTTTTACTTCACAAGATGTTAATTGATGGACTGTAGAGGTGTGGATTTCTTGTAGATTATTGTGGTGTTTTCATCAGCTGTTCGAACGCTCATTCTGACGGCACCCATTCACTATAAAGGATCCTTTATTGAGTAAGTTCATTTTTTTTTATTTGTGGGTGAACTGTTTCTTTAAAAAGATTTTACGAGTAAAATGTCTCTCACAGCTCAGTGACCAGTTTTATCACATCAGTGCTATCATACATGACACATTTTGACATCTTACGATTTTACTAAAAAAAAAAAACATAACAAAGAAGTAGAAACAAGAACTAAAGTGGAATCTGGCTAGTAGTTTAACCACAGTATTTCATCAGTGTTCTGCAATATTACGTTATCCCATTCAACATGATGTTTAAAGCTCTGCTTAAATGGAAGATGTTATTATTGTCCAAGTATCTGTCATAGTTTCAGTTAGACTAGCATGTTCACATTAACTAAAATAGTGTCAAACTCTTGTGAAATTCGGGTCTCTATTAATCATTTTCCTGGATATCAACCAGAGTCTGGTCTTTTTCCTCAGACTGTTTGCTAAAGCTTTTCTAACTGGATTCAAGAAGCAGCTAGTGATAAGAGAAAGCTTGTCAAAACCAGATATCATAGTGTTTCGGTTGCCTTATCTTTAGCTGTAGGACTTCAGCTGTTAAAATGTGTTATTTTGAACCGCATATTGAGACTTCCAGCGAGGGAGAATATTGGGCATGTGACATGTAATTTTTGGAATGATTCATTGTTTTTTTTTGCTTAGTTTTAAGATAATCTTTACTTATCTTTGAAGCCTTGAAGCATCTTTGACTCATTTAAGCCTGTGAGGTTTGAATCTCTGTGTGGCAGCCTTGGCAAAAACCTGACTTACAAGATCTGTGCACAACGTCATTGAGTACATAGGTTAAATTTGGCACACAACAGTCAAAGCACAACATTTACATTACTATTATTGCCAAACATACCAAATGGACTTATGATTTTAACGTGAAAAAGTGGTATATCTCTCTAAAAAGGTAAACATTGTAAACATATCTGTTGAGTCCTCATTATGAGAATTTGTGAGCTGATGATAGAGTTATTACAGTTAACCCAAAGCAAAATTAAATATAAATATTATTGAAAAAGGCACAACATGTAAGTTTTCACCGCTAGAGGGCGCTTATTCAAAACAAACAAAGGCCCAAAGGTGTAGTTTGATGATTCTATGATATTTTGTGTGGAATAATCATGGGTGTTGTAGTCTTCATCCCCACAGCTAAAGCAATCCATCTGGACTCAGGCAGAAATCATGTCAGTGGATGAGCTAATGTATTAAAGACATATTAAGGTTACTGTGGTATGAAGCAGGGTGGGGTTGAAAGTTGTGGAAGTGAAACAAGGACGCTGAAGCGATTGCTAATGAAAGACGAGTGCAATACACGGCTGGAAAGCAGGGGAGGTTTTATTATGCCACAGTCTGCTCCTTCCGGTCATGCGTATGTGAGGTAAAACAGCGCTGTTATATCATACTGGATCCATTTGAGTTTGTTGAAGTCAAGGGTGTATGCCGTCATGGCAGTTAAAATTGCGTTTATGTATATATTTATTTATCTAAATCTGAATTTTCTAATATACACTACCGTTCAAAAGTTTGGGGTCAGTAAGACTTGTAATAGTCTTTAAAGAAGTCTCTTATGCTCATCAAGGCTGCATTTATTTGATTAAAAATATAGAAAAAAAACAGTAATATTGCAAAATGTTTTTACAATATAAAATAATGTTTTTTATTTTAACATACTTTAAAATATAATTTATTCCTGTGATGAAAAGCTGAATTTTTATCAGCTGTTACTCCAGTCTTAAGTGTCACATGATCCTCCAGAAATCATTCTAATATGCGGATTTATTATTAGAATGATCAATGTTGGATAATATCAACAGTTGTGCTGCCAAATATTTTTTGGAACCTGTGATTTTTTTTTTTTTTTTTTTTTTTTTTTTTTTTCCCAGGATTCTTTCATGAATAACAAGTTTAAAAAGTACAGTGTTTATTCAAAATATACATATTTTATAACATTGTAAATTATTTATTATTAACTTTTAATAAACTTTTAATTATTAACTTAATACATCCTTGGTGAATAAAAGTATTAATTTCTTAAAAAAAAAAGAAACAATAAAAATTTACTGACCCCAAACTTTTGAACGGTAGTGTATGTTTATTTTGTTTATTTTTGTCATGCTGCAATTTGGACTTCTTGGATTTTGTTAACATTTTTCTTTTTGTTTACTTGGGTTTTATGTTCTCTTTAAGCAAATAAAAAAAAGTGTAAAAAATAGTTTTTCTCTGGATTTAAACATTCTTGGAAACATTTGGGATAATGGAAGTACACAAGTCAGCAAAATATATACAGCAAAATATAACACTGTTCTAGTGTTTTTTTGGCAATTTTAATTAAAAAAAGAAATATTACATATTGTGCCTTTAAAATAAAGTTAAGTAAGTTTTAAGTAAGTGGGGTGAGGGGCTTAGTTTATTAAATTAAACCAAAATAGTAATATTACAAAAACAAATAAATAAATATAAACTTTCATAGTAGATACTACTAAAATAACACTGATCGATGAGTGGCAGTTTTCACACATGGAGCGCATAGAGTTCAGCACACAATAGTGTGAATTTCCTGTCAGCACTTATTTCAGCCACTTTGAAATTGTGTCTAGAAAACTGTTAAATACATAGCCTACTGTATGAAAGCATGAAAGTAGCTGAGCATTGAAGATATTATCTTCCAATAGTTTGGTTTTTCTGATCTTCCTATAGTTTTGGTTTTTCTGATAAGCAAGAGTGAATGTCTTTCATGTATATTTACTGAAAATGTGTTTGGCCCATTTACCCGTTGACCTGGTATTTTGTCAGCATCAGCTGATTTGAACGCAGTGAAGTGATCTTTACTAAGTGATGTTAGTGAAGTGTAACTTCTGCTTTTCTTGTGATTAGCAGGCAGACAGCACCCTCTCACCGCCAGCAGAAGAGGAGAAACCAGAGGAGCTTTCAGCCTCAGACAAAGAAGATGAACTCGACAAAGATTCAGGGTCAAAGGTTAGAGTCAAGTTACTTGAGTAACCTTATTTTGTTTTATTTTGAATTATTTTATTATTTTTATTTCGTGTTATTTTATTTTACGTATTTTTTTTATTTGATCACACACTATATTTAGGATGTTTGTGTTAAAACTAATTTTCATGATTTAGTTGTCATAAAAGCACTTATTATAGAAAGGTCGATGGCATGTCTGTATAATTCATATACACACATCAAAAATACATTTTGTACAGAAAATGACTTTAATATACTTTTTGTGATTTTTACCATTATTAATATTAAAATTAAAATTGATTATGATGTTTTATCCTGGGCTTATGTATTGGAGGCTTCACCATCCAGAGAGGAAAAAAAAATCAAGAAAAAAGTATGTATAACATACATATAATATTATAACATAATAATAATAATATTTATATTTGTAATATATTTAAAAACGATTGTATTATATTATTATTTTAAATAATATAATATTATTTAATATTTAAAATTACATTTATAAATTATTACAAAAAAATTAGAGTATTTTGGCTTCTTTTTGATTATGTATTTACCAATTGATTATGTGATTTATGTATTTACCAATAATGCACTCATCGCACTTTTCCAGCTAATTAGATGGCAAGACCTATATTTTATAATGTATTTAAACATAACAGGTGAAGCTGTTTTTATTTTAAAATAAAAATTAAAAAATGCCAAATTTAAAGTTAGTTTTGTGTAGCCAACATGCAAGAAGCCATTTTGTTATGTGACAAGACTACCATAAACAGGAAATGACATCACAGAGAAGCCCATTGTCGACCCTCATGACTGTGTAAATTCTTTTTTAATATCCAGATTCAAGTTCCCCTTCATAAATTTTAAACCCTAAGAAAACTTCATGATATTCATTATTTAAAAGAAATGGCATTTCTTAAAAATGTTTGCAAAATCCTTTGAAAATTACTATTATCATGATCTCCCATAGAGCTTTATACACAACGTGAAATATGTTATGACTTTGTATTTTATCATTACACCACTTTCAAACTTTTGTTGAAAATGTTTAGCTTTAGATAACAGGAAACTAGCACGAATACGCAGATTACATTTCTAAGAAATTACCACATGCATTTGACGTGTTTTTTTTTTTTGGATTTTCTGTAAGATTATTTTATTATTTGTCATTGCTCCGATTTGTACATTCAGCCAAAAGCTGACACAATAATTCAAGAGCTCTCCAAAAAATCTTCTCGTTTGATATCTGTAACACTAGGACTAACCAAAAGGTGGCGCCAGAATAAATAACTAGATTTGTAAGAGGCCTGATTTCAGCCAGGGGTGACAGCATGAAAGACACATTCATTTACATTTGAATGAAGCTTTCTATTCTTGTGCAAAACAGCAACGTGCTCCACCTCATTATAGAGAAAATGATCATCTGTGCCCTCCAAACATTTGTATGCAGATCAATCTGAGATGCAGCTTGTTAAAGGCCAATGGCATAATGTTGGAACATGAGATTTTATGCTTGATTTTTATCCTTTTATTATTATTTTATTTTATTTGTTATTGTTTTAATTTTAAATTAATTTAATTTTATTTATTTGTCATTTTTATTTTTTTATTTATTTATTTTTTTTTTAAATGTCGTATTTATATGTAAATAGTATAAATATTTAAACATTTTAAATATTTTCCTATTATTTTTTGCTATTAGAGCTTTAATGTTTTGTATTTCATTAAAATGTTCTTTTCAACCGCACCACTTGCAAACTGTGTAAGTAGAAGGGATTCACACTTGAAAGCTCTTCACGCCCGACAGTTCTTTCCAAGAAGTGACTAGTCCTTCATAAGAATTATTCATATGATGCATTGAAGCTGAAATCATCTGCATAACATGTGATCTTTTTTTAATATTTTACAATGCAGCCGATATCTTTCACTGACCTATTCATTACTGCATTCCGGTTTCACTACTGTAATTATTTGTTACCGGGTTGATTTTCACATGGAAAAACAGTTTTACATACAATTATTCAGTCACTCAGCCACTCAGACTTCACTCTTGTTTCAAAAGGAAATCTGTCTGGCTTAGTTCCTATTTAAGCACAGGTAAACAAATATTGCACGGCCTATAGGAAAATAGACTTTGTTAGTGTAGCCTGTATAAAAGAGTGCAAGTGTTTTCCCACTGTCCTCAGTGTCCTGAAAACAATTAACCATCACGTGCGCTGCGAAAATGACCCAACCGTTCCATTTTCCCTCACATTAATCAGCCTGACTGACACTTCAGCACATAAAGAGAAATTGACCATCGCTTTGGCTTACAAAACTAGCGGCTTCTGGTAAAATGGCGTATGATAAAAAAACAAAAGCCATAGTTAGAGCAATTTGGTCCTCATTGGAGCTAATCGTTCACCTCTGGGTTTCAAAGCATTTTTTTTGGCTGTGTGACCCGCGAAGAGGGCAAATTGGAGGAATTATCCTTTGTTTTTACTGTTCTCTTATAGCAGATTTGTTGTGTTTTTGAGGTAAACGGGCTTGGATATTTTGTTTCTGGTATTCACTATTCACTAAGTCTGTGTACTGATAAACAGACCGGCATTATGGGTATTTCCCGTACTTTCTTTGTGGACTGCGTTTTAGTTAGAGTCTGTTTATGTGTATGCGTGTACTGACGACTTTGTGGTCTGTTTATATTGTTTATTTGCTGCCCAAGTTTGTCCGTTTGTTCGTTCTTCACAGCGCTGAGTTTCCCATCACTCATACCGCAACTGCAGAACAGGAAGAAAGCCTGCCAAACCCAAGCGCCCACTCTAAGTGTGGCTTTATTTACGTTACTAGTTGTACAGTTTCACACTGACACACAAGCTTCATGTGATACTGACAGGTGGTTTTGTGAGTGATTTTGTGAATCATATCATATCCTGTTTCTTTTACAGAGTGAATCCGAGCAGGATGAGGAGTCTGGAGGCAGTTTGGGATCCACCGCTGTGGCTGTGAGTGTAATAACACATTTATCATGGTATTTACAGCAAAATACCTTTTGTTACTGTAGCCACTGCTATGACAGTAAAACTGTGGTTTTAATCACCACTGTCATCAGCAAAGCGATTAAACGGTGAGTTTTAGACTGTCTGAAGAAAGTCTTATTTTAGTGTATCATAATTTGACTCGGTTTTCTTGTGCCCTGATTAAGACACAGTATTAAGGAGCAATGTTTTTAACACTGGTAATAATCAGAAATGTTTCTTGAGCAGCAAATCAGCATATTAAAATGATTTCTGAAGGATCATGTGACACTGATGACTGGAGTAATGATGCTGCAAATTCAGTTTTTTTGCATCACAGAAATAAATTGCATTTTAAAATATATCACAACAGAAAACAGTTATTTGAAATTATAAAATTATTTCATAATATTAATGTTTTTGCTGTATTTTTTTATCAAATTAATGCAGCCTTGGAGAGCAGAAGAGACTTTGTTCAAAAACATTTAAAAAGCCAACCCCAATTTTTTGAACTATAGTGTGAATGTAACTAGTCATGGGACTGTGAGAGAGATTGATTTTACTTTTTGATTTCATTGTAATATATTATAATGCAAAGGACCTTTCTTGTTTATTTCACTCATAGCTGGATCCTCTTGAGAAAGAGTGGATCTTCTCGGCAGCAAGTGGCAAACTGTCTCACCTCACTCATCTCCTGAAACAAGACTCTTCTCTTGCCAATAAAAAGGTAGGAAGAGCCTGTATATCATCATTGTATACTCAGTTTAAATGCCCTGTGTTGCATAATGTCTGAATGTGATTAAAATGCATGCATCATAAAATCAGCTTTAATAATGAATTTTTCTTGGTCTTTTTACATGCTTGGAACAAACCAGGACTTCACCTCAGTAAGTCTGCAACCAATCGTACAGCACTGCACTTACAGTAGTTATAAGTTTGGACACATGACTGAATTAATATTTGTCATATTGAAAACCTCAGCATAAATTTGCAATGAAATTGTGGAATTTATAAAAATTTATTTATTTATTTATTGTTAAATTATTTAAATGTTAGTTTTGAAAATCCATGTTACAGTAACTAATTAACAAAGTAACTAAATAAATAAATAAATAAATATTCCAAATATATTTTAATAAATTCCACAATTTCATTGCAATTTATGCTGAGGTTTAATTTTAAATTTGTTTTATGTTAAATGATTAAAATTTTAGTTTTGTAAAGAAATCCATGTTACAATAAATAAAAAAATACAAATTCCACAGTAAATTTTAATAAATTCCAGAATTTCATTGCAAATTTATGCTGAGGTTTTATTTTAATTTTTTGTTAAATTATTAAAATTTTAGCTTTGTAAATAAATTTTAGTTTATAATAATTTTAATAAATTCCACAATATATATGCTGTGGTTATATTTATTTTTTTATGTTAAATTATTAAAATATTAGTTTTGTAAAGAAATCTGTGTTACAATAAATAAATAAATACATAAATGCATAAAAAAAATCCACAATACATTTGAATAAATAACACAATTTCATTGCAAATTTATGCTGAGGTTTTTTTTTTTTTTTTTTTTTTTTTTAGGCTAAATTATTACAATTTCAGTTTTGTAAAGCAATTCATGTTTAAATAAATAAATAAGTAAATAAATTGAAAGGTTTTGTTTTAAATTTGTTTTATGTAAAATCCATGTTACGAACAAACAATAAATAAATAATATGTTTAAAAGTATCTTGGGATGCAGCTTGTAACATTGATTGAAAGGTTTGGTTTAAAAGAATGTCATTAAATAATCACTAAGTAATTTTCATACCTTATATTTGTGATATTTGGCAGTTTTGTTGACTTTACTGACCTAATAAATGTCAAATGTAAAAAGAAAAAAAAAATTGTTAAATGCATATTTTACATAAAATGCATATGTTTCTAAACTTGACTGGTAATGTACACATTCAAAACCTTTAAACTTTAATTTTTTTTACTGTTTAACTGTTCATTAATGGATTTCTTTCTCTCTCTCTCTCTTTTTTCTTGATTTGACTACCAAAAGGGGGTAAGTTACATTGTGTCTTTTTCTTTTTTCATATTTAGTTTTAAAACTAGTTTTCCAAGTCTAGATTGCAGTTTATTACATTTGCTTGGCTGTAAATCTGCAACCTCACTCAAAACGGCAAGAAAAAAACACTAATGTAGTATTTTATCACATGTTAGCTACAAAAGCTCCAAAAACTTTTTTTAGTTAATTGGTTCCTCATCGACACTGTCTTTTATAAGCATCACTGTGTTTCAGGTCATTAGTACTGATCACTGAGTCCATTACAGCACGTGTAAATGTTTGCCAGCATGTTGAGAAGCTCGTCAGCGACGTACGTGACGTTAACTAGAGTTCTGGACCGCCGATTCCCTGTGGCTGCTCGCAAGGTTACCGATTTTCCACAGTTTCCACTCTTGTACCCAGGTGCAACACAGACCAAAGAGCAAAGCTCAACCCCGATCATGCATTTCAAAGGCTTATTTTCAGAAGGATTATGAAAGATAGCTTTTTAGCTCCTTCACCCCCCAAAAACAAGCTCAAATCCTTTTATTTGTCCCCCCCGTGCGCTTAAGAGCTTTGAGCCGGTGTTTGTGGTCCCTGCCTGGGCCGGAGTTCTCACACTGTCCTGTGTCGGACCACCTTCTAAGAACCTCTAAGCCCTTCGCCTTCCCCGCGCAGACAAGATACAACGGCGGCCATTGAAGTGCGGGAGAGATTAGGGCTCACCTCAAAGACTTCAACCACTTAAAGATAATCTGAAAGTAATAGAGCAGGCTGGGATTAATTGGAGAACAATCGCCGCCGTGTCCCCAGGAAGGTGGTAAGTCTGACCCCCGTGTGGCTTTGATGCCCCCCTTCCTGACCCGGGACGGCGTGCCAAGCAAGCCACCTCTCTTCGGTTTGGTACAGTGTGACCGTGCTTGTGAGATGACCGTTTCAGAGGCCGTCCGATGACTTTCCCAAAACATCAGGCAACCAGCATCAGGAAGTAAAATGGGTATATTTGCAGCAGTAGCCAAAAATACATTATATGGGTCAAAACTATGCCAAAAATCATTAGGATATTAAGTAAAGATCATGTTCCATGAAGATATTTTGTAAATGTGCTACTCTAAATGTATCAAAATGTAATTCTTGATTAGTGATATGCATTGCTAAGAACTTCATTTGGACAACTTTATAGGCAATTTTCCTCAGTATTTTACATTTTTTATTTTTTTTATTTTTTTTGCACTCTCAGATTCAAGATTTTTAAATAGTTGTATCTCAGCCAAATATTGTCCTATCCTATCAAACCATACATCGAAGGAAAGCTTATTTATTCATTTCTATCACACAACTTCCCATGCTTTGACTGAAAATACAGATGTGCATCAACTTGATCAAACTAAGGATGCTCAATATTTTTGTTTTAGTTGGACCCTATTCACTAAACTTGACATTGTAAGATCTCAAACTAAATGGACAAAAACATTTGACTTTAATATTGTATGTAATGGCAGCTTTTTCAAGTAGAGTTTGTCTGACAAAACAAAAGTTGGATTTTTTTTTCCAAGGATGCTCATTTTTTGCTGTCCTGGATCTTTTCTGCCACTTCTTTTGTTTAAGTCTTAAGTTTAAGTAGTTAAGCTTCGCCTTTAGCCTCTCAGTCGCTAAAGTTACACATCACCCCGAGCCGGTAACCCGACACGACGCGCATTATCTCTGTTTTCCTTTCACACGTTGGAAGAAGCTCCTCTGGGGGAAAATTCCAATTGAAGCTCTCGCAGTGAAGCCCATAAATAAACAGTCACGATCTCAGATGCAACGTAAACACTCCTTGCTTTGAGCCACTCGAGCAGGACCGCTCGCTTTCTGGGCGCAAACGAGATAAAGGCCCTGATGTACTTCAAGAGAAATCAAAGGATTAGTTCACTCCGGAATTAAAACTTCCTGATAATTTACTCACCCTCATGTCATCCAAGATGTTCATGTCTTTCTTTCTTCAGTCTGAAAGAAATGAAATTTTTTGAGGAAGCGTTCCAGGATTTTTCTCCGTATAGTGGACCTCAGTGGGGATCAGCAGGTTGAAGGTCCAAATTGCAGTTTCATTGTTGCTTCAAAGGACTTTACATGATCCAAGATGAGGAATAACGGTCTTATCTAGCGAAATGAGCGGTCATTTTTTAAAAATTATTATATTTATATACTTTTCAACCACAAATGCTCGTCTTGCGCTAGCTGTGCGATACACATGCGTGACTTCACGCATTACATAACATTGGAAAGGTCACGCACAGTTAGTTCTTCGTCTGTGTACTCTAGTTCAAAAAGGTAGGGTAGGATGGAAAAACTCTGTCTCATTTTCTTCAACTTCCTCCTCCAACATTGTTGTTTTACCTTTTTGGGTAAAGGGAGTTTGACTTTGCATGTTCGCTTTGTAAACAGTGGTTGGGTACTTCCACCTACTAATTAAGTAATGCATGATGTCAAGCTAGTGCAAGTCAAACATCTGTGGTCAAGAAGTATATAAATTTGTGTTTTTCTTAGAAAATGACCGATCATTTCAATAGATAAGACCCTTATTCCATGGCTGGGATTGTGTAGAGTTCTTTGAAGCTGCACTGAAACTGCAGTTCAGACCTTCAACCCACTTCAGTCCACTATATGGAGAAAAACCTGAAATATTTTCCTTAAAAACCTCATATACTAAGAATTCTTTCCCTCGTTTTATTCATTTGTGCCCTTGTTTTAGTCAGTTGTGGCCATGTTGTTCTAATTCATTACCTTGAATTAAATTAATTAAAAGTAGGCAACGAATTAGTTCAGCATGGCCATCAGAATTTTTTCGGGTCTTAATTCACCTCTCCTCAAATTAAAGCCTAAAAAAGGTCTTAAATCAGAGCAGAAAAAATCATAAATATATTCACAGTCACGGCATGTTGCATGTGGTGCAAAAAGTGAATATTTTCCTTAGTATTTTTGTTTTGTTTTCCAATACAAATCCTAAATGTCTTGTTTTCTGAAAAATTAAACAAAATTAATTGAGTTTATGCTTAAAGCAAGAACAAATACAGTTGAAATTAAAACGTTACCAAAATGAGAGGGATCATACAAAATGCATGTTATTTTTTTATTTAGTAGTGACCTGAATAACATATTTCACATAGAAGACATTTACATAGAGTCCACAACAGAAAATAATAGTTGAATTTATAAAAATGACCCTGTTCAAAAGTTTACACACACTTCATTCTTAATACTGTGTTATTTCCTGAATGATCCACAGCTGTTTTTTTTGTTTAGTGATAGTTGTTCATGAGTCCCTTGTTTGTCATGAACAGTTAAACTGTCAGCTGTTCTTCAGAAAAATCCTTCAGGTCAAATTTAGTTTTTCAGCATTTTTGTGTATTTGAACCCTTTCCAACAATGACTCTATGATTTTGAGATCCACCTTTTCACACTGAGGACAACTGAGGGATTCAGTTGTATGCAACTATTACAGAAGGTTCAAACGCTCACTGATGCTACAGAAGGAAAAACGATGCATTTAGAGCCGGGGGGGGTGAAAACTTTTGATTAGAATGAAGGTGTACAATTTTCTTTTTTTCCCCTAAATATCTTTTTGTTTTTTCATTTAGTACTGCCCTTCAGAAGCGTTTGAACTTTCTGTACTAGTTGCATATGAGTCCCTCAGTTGTCCTCAGTGTAGAAAGGTGGATCTCAAAATCATACAGTCATTGCTGGAAAGGGTTCAAATACACAGAAATGCTGAAAAACCAATTTGTGGGACCTGAAGGATTTTTCTGAAGAACAGCAGGCAGTTTAATTGTTCAGGACAAACAAGGGACTCATGAACAGCTGTCACTAAACAAAAAACATCTTTATGTGAAATATCTTATTCAGGTCAGTACTAAATAAAAAACAACATGCATTTTGTATGATCCCTCTTATTTTGGTAAAATAATTAACATTTTTCAGATTCTGCAAGGTGTATGTAAACTTTTGACTTTGACTGTATATGTGAAGAAGGAATGAAAAATTGTTTTTCCTGAGCCCATTGGCAGATCTTGTCTTAATCATAGAGACAAGAGATTACGTTACTTTCAGGTCTCTTGAACTACTTTTTACCCCTAAGTGAAGAATGAAGCTTTGAAGCTTTGTCGTACATCAGTGCCATAGGTGTAAATGTAAATGCACCTGTGTGCTCATCTCTTTCTCTTTCTCTCCTTCTCCACTGTGTCATCCTCTCCCGCTGTATCCTGGACTTCCTCCTTCCTCCACCCAGTTTGTGAGTACATCATTTATCCATCCCTCTGTTTTAAAAGCCGCAGTGAATATGTCTCTATTGTGCCCCAATGGTAGTCGTCACAAAGGTGCTATTTGGTTAGTGAGGGTTGAGGGTTCCCCGCCAGGCCCAAACAGGAACCTGAGGAACAAGGGTAGGAGACGTCACATCCTGTTGGCCGTCGTCCGTCACACCGAGCCTCCATGAGACCTGTCGCGCTGTCAGTCAAGCATGTGTGCTGGCCAATCCATCTCAAGGGTGCGACAGCCCAAACAATAGAGCGGCTGATAGGGAAACCAGACTTCATCTATCACAATATGTCCCACGGGCAGGACTGGAAACACCTACAGGAGACAGGACCCTCCCTTAGTACAGAATACATGCTTAAGAATACACAATAGTGGAGATTTGATGTGTACTGTGTACAGGTGAAATAGCATGCGGAGTGTGACTTCAGTCAGTAAGTTGGGTCTAGTTATTGAAAACTATTTAAAAAGCGTAATTTTGCATTTTTAGTGACATTTTGTGTAAGAATGTATTTTTTCAGAATCAGGGTAATCATAGATCATAGCTGATAGATACGGCTTCAGGTTCTTACACTCCCATTCAAAAAAAATAAAAATAAAAAATAAAAAAAATGTTTAAGCACCAAATCAGCATATTAAATGATTTCTAGAGAATCATGTGACAGCGAAGACTGGAGTAATGATGCTGAAAATCCAGCTTTGAATCTCAGGAATAATATTTTGTGTTTTTAGTGTAGTTTTGTGCAGTCATATCTGTCTAGGCAGTCCAAATTAATGTTTGATAAATAGATGTTAAAAATTGAAATAATATGGAAGAGCCAGAACATTTAAAATATTATGTGACAAATTAATATTTAATATTTTGCACAATTTCTAGAACAAATGTAATAAAAGCATTTAAATGAATAAAAGAATGCATAAAGTAAAATAAATAAATAATATTAAAATGTGAAATATTATTTGAAGAATTAATATTTAGTATTCTGCACAATTTGTAGATTAAATATATATATATATAAATAAAATCACTAAAAATAAAAGAAAGAATATACAAAGTAAAATAAATAAATGTAAAAATAAACATTAATTAATTAATATTATGAAAAATATTATTTGAAGAATGACTATTTAGTATTCTGCACAATTGCTAGGTTAAATGTAAAAAAAAGCATTTAAAAAAGAATAAAGGAGAATATATAAACAGTAAAATAAAGAAATATTAACAAATTTTAAAATAAATATTACATAATATTGTGATGAAAAATGTTAATTGAAGAATTCATATTAAAATTAAATAATATTATAATAACAAATATTATTTGAAGAATGAATATTTAGTATTCTGCGCAATTTCTAGGTAAAATGCAATAAAAGTATTTAAAAAAAATAAAAGAGAATATATAGACAACGTAAAATCAAAGACAAAGCAAAAATAAATATTAAAATTGCATAATTTTATAATGAAAAATATCAATTGAAGAATAAATATTAAAATTAAATAATATAATGAAATAATATGAATATTTAATATTCTGCACAATTTCTAGGTTAAATGTAATAATTCAAAGCATTTTTAAAAAGAATAAAAGAAAGAATAAATAAATAATGAACATAATTATTCCATTTAAATGAGTAAAACATTTAAATAATGTAGATCTGAACTGCATTTTATCCTTTGCTACATAAGAAAACTAAAATTAAAATTTCATTCATTCATTTTTTTTTTGTTTTTGAAAGGTTGAGAGGTTTAGTTTAACATGCCAGAAACCGAAACACGGACTTAAAGGGACAGTTCACCCAAACAATTAAAATTACCCCATGATTTACTCACCCTCAAGTCATCCTCGTGTATATGACTTTCTTCTTTCAGACAAGTACAATCAGTTATATTAAAAAGGTCCTGGCTCTTCCAGGCTTTGTATTGGCAGTGAATGGGTGTTGAGACTCTGAAGCCCAAAAAAGTGCATCCATCCATCCTAAAAAGTACTCCACACAGCTCCAGGTGGTTAATAAAGGCCTTCTGAAGTAAATCAATGTGTTTGTGTAAGAAAAATATTCATATGGAAAACTTTATAAACTGTTGATTGGTTTATAAAGTTTTAAATATGGATATTTTTCTCACACAAACACATCGATTTGCTTTAGAACATCTTTATTAACCCTCCAAAGCCATATGGAGCACTTTTTATGATGGATGGATGCACTTTATTGGACTTCAAAATCTCAACACCTGTTCACTGCCATTATAAAGCTTAAAAGAGCCAGGACATTTTTTAATATAACTCCGATTGTGTTTGTCTGAAAGAAGAAAGCCATATACACCGAAGATGGCTTGAAGCGAAGTAAATCATCAGGTGATTTTCATTTTTGGGTGAACTATCCCTTTAAACAAAGTCAGTTAAACTTTCCAGAAATAGAAAATTTACCATTAAATAATGCAGAATCAGAAATGCATTTTATTCAAATGTGATATGAGATGTGATAGTATTTAAAAAAAAAACAAAAAACAAAAAACAAAAAACAGTACAACCACATAAAGTGCTGTCTTAAAGAATCCGCCGCACATCATGCTCCTGATAAAGGAGGGGTGTCGCTCGGGCTGAGGTCAATAGCTTTCCTATCTCACCCATTCTTTGTGTTTGAGAGCGCCGGGTGTTTAGAGGCTCCAGCGTCCGTGTGCATGTGTGCGTATCTGAGCTTGTGTGTGGTGCGCGGCCCCTTCTCCTCTTGACAGGCCTTGTCAACAGGCTGATGCCTGGGTGGGTCCTCCATCAGAGGGTCATACCAACATCATCAATCTTGCACCCCGTGACAGGCCTGTGCTCCCCCCGCAGTGGGCACACTGGTTTGTTGTTTTGTAATTAGACCGCCATTAGATGGCAGGAAACCGTCCCCTCCACACCCTCTGTGCACAGCTGGGGCCCGCTGGCAGCCTATGGGAGCCACGGGCCGCTCCACCGCGTGGCGTTAGGGGGGGTGGGGATCTACCTAGTGGGAGAGAATGAACATGCGGAGTGTAAATGATGTATTACAAGATGAGTCAGATGGCTTGACGATTGTGTACTAGCTCAGACAAGCTGGTCAAACGAGCAATATGAGGATTCAGATTGACCGTGCTGCCCAAAAGTCTCAGACCACACTGGAAATCAGCTGTTTATTAGATTTAGACATGAAGTTTTAGAATTGTGAAAAACTGTAAACAATTTGATGATTTTTAAAAATAGCTCAAATACATAAAAATGAAATTAAAACTATAAAATAACATAAATTCAATAAATTCAACCAGTTTCGTCCTGTGAAAAAAAGAATTAATTAAAAATAAAAAATGAATGAAGTCTAATGATAAAATATTAAAATTAAGTCAAATAAATAAGTACTAAAATAAAAATGCTGTAATGAAGAAATAATGTTTGAAGGAGTACTTATGATTCTGCACGTCTTTTTGTAATGTAATAAGAATGAATGAATGAAAAAATAAATATTAAAATAAAATAAATAAATATAATAAAGTAAAAATATTTAAATAAAATATTATTATAAAACATATTTGAAGGACAAATATTTCGTATTCTGCACAATTTCTAGGTTAAATGTAATAAAAACATTCAAGGATTAAAACATTAAAAGATTTGATAAATTAATAAAGTAAAAATAAATAAATATTATAATGTCAAATATTATTTTAAGAATTAATTTTTAGTATTCTGCACAAATTCTAGGTCAAATGTAATAAATAACAGAACTTAAAAGATGAATAAAAGAAAGAATACATAAAGTAAAATAAATAAATAAAAGCATTTAAAAATGAACAAAAGGAAATAATGTACGAATCAAGTGAATTAAATATTAAAATAAATTTAAAAATTAATAAATGTTAAAATTAAATAATATAAAGAAAAATACTATTTGAAAAATTAATATTTAGTATTCTGCACAATTTATAGGTCAAACGTAATAAATGATTAAAGATTAAATGTAAGATTAAATGTAGTAAATAAAATACACAAATTAAAAAAATATTAAAAATAAACGTACAAATAAATAAATGTTAAAATGAAATATTACAACGAAAAATATTTGAATGAATATTTCGTATTCTGCACAATTTCTAGGTCAAATGTAATAAAAGCATTTTAAAAAAGAATAATATAATATAGAAATAAAATGAAATAAACATATTAAAAATAAATATTAAAATTACATAATATGATGAAAAATATAAATTGAAGAATGAATATTAAACCTAAAGCATTTAAAAGATAAAAGAATATTATAAACAAAGTAAAATAAATAAATAATAAAATAATAAAAAATAAATATTAAAATGAAATATTATCATGAAAAAATATTACAGAATAAATATTGTAATTAAATAATATGAAAAAGACTATTTGAAGAATGAATATTTAGTATTATGCACAATTTATAGGTTAAATTTAATAAAAACAATTCAAAAAGAATAAAAGAAAGACTGTATAAATAAGGTAAAATAATTAAATCTAAAAAAATTAAATAATATCATGATAAAAATATTATTTGAAGAATGAATATTTAGCATTCTGCATGATTTTTAGGTAAAATGTAAAAAATAAAAAATAAAAAATAAAATAAAAGTAAAAAAGGTTACATTTACAAAAAAGATGAATAAAAGAATAAATATAATGTATAAATAAAGTGAAATATTAAAATAAAGTAAAAAATAAATGTATAATGAAAGTAATATTTTAAGAAATATTTATGATTCTGCACTATTTTTAGGTCTAATGTAAATAAATTTGACAATGATAATGTTTTCTGTAGCTCATACTTTGTACAGGAGGATACTATTTAAATTAAGTTATAGTATATTTTATGTAAATGTGTCTATGTATTATGTATGTGTATTTGTACGTATACATAATATATGTATATTGTATGTATATATATATTGTAATGTTTCAATCTCTTACAGACCGCGCTTCACTGGGCTGCGAAACACGGTAAAGAAGACATGACCACAATGTTGGCAGAAGCAGGGGCTGACATCAATACAAAAGCAGTATGTACTTTATAAATCAATTCATTTATAGTTGTATACAAATGCATATATGCCTAAGCCCAAATGCATTTACTAATCATATTTGTGTGTCTCCTTTTCTCTCACAGCATGTAAGTACTCCTCACCTTACGTTCACCCTTGCTGTGACAGCATGCCTGGGCTAATGTTTCTCACGTGTGTGCCAAAGCTGCCAGAAAGTGTCCGTTCTTAAAATGTCTGCTTCTGACATAACTCCTGTGAAAGGGTATGTGGTTGCCCAGCTGTGCAAATGAAGCCAGGCGCTGTTTGGGAATGTCTGTTCATAAATCAAACTCTGTCATGTTAACAGCTTCCCTTAAACAATGTCTTCATGTATTCCAACAGCAGGCTCAGAGCAAAGCAATTTCACTGAATTACCAGGCAATTATGATTCTGTCATTAGATTTTGTTGCTGTAACCTCAGTTAATTTGTGTCCCGTCTTTCTCTCCCCCTCTTCTTTTCTCTCTGTCACTCTCTGATTCTGTTGTGTTATGTTTTTATGATTGGGACATGGGCACTAGGGGGTGAGTGTCGAAATTTCCTTCACCCTGTCCTTTCCCTTTTCATTTGTGCTTTGTGGTGAGATTGATCACTGGAGATATTTAAAATAGAGTGCCTTTTCTGTTTGGGTGAATCTCACAAATAACATGTATGTATGTGTGTGTGTATATATATATATATATATATATATATATATATATATATATATATATATATATATATATATATATATATATATATATATATATATATATATATATATATATATATATATATATATATATATATATATATATATATATATATATACTTTTAATAAATAAAATGTATTTTAAAAAAAATATGTAAGACATTTGTGAATGTAAAATATTTGTATTTTATTGAATTAAGTGGGGTTTTTTTTGGTTAATTGAATTTAATATAATCTATTTAGATTTATATTTTATATATGTGTGTGTATATGCATATATTACAGAAATTACTTAAATAGTTTAAAAATAATTTTAAAAATTATTAAATAGGCTTAATTAAAGCAGAAAATAATGTCACAGTGAAAAAAATCTGAAATATATTTTTATACATTAATTTAATACTTTAATTTTACTTTATGTAAAAAATTTGTTAATGTAAAATATATTTTGTATTTAATTAAATGTAATATTTTTTTAGTTTCATTGAATTTAATACTGTATCTATCTATATCTGTATGTATGTCTATATATATATAGATATATAGATAGATAGATATAATGTATATATTACATTTTACTTTATGTGAAGTATTATTTGAATTGGTACTATATAGTCATGAAAGTAATGTAAAATATATTTTGTATTTAATTGTTACATTTATTTTTTTATATATATATATATATATATATATATATATATATATATATATATATATATATATTGTATGTAATTGAATTTAATATTTTTTTAGTTTTAATTTAAATTTATGCATAATAAGTATATATTTATATATGCATGTGTGTATATGTATGTATTATGGTAATCACAATTATTAAATAGGCTTAATTGTCATTAAAAATAATGTCAAAGTGCAACAAATCTAAAATATATTTTCATATTTATATGCATCATGAATAAATGTTTTATTTATTTATTTTTTATTTTTTATTTTATGTAAAATATTTGTTAATATAAAATATATTTTGTATTTAATTATGTTTAATATTTTTTGTTTAATTGAATTTAATACAACATATGTATATATTTATATATGCTTGTGTATAAATGTATGTATTATGGTAATGCAAATTATTAAATTATTAACATCACATTGCAAATAATCTAAAATATATATTTTAATATATTATATGCATAAAAACTAATTTTACTGTGTATAAAATGTACAGTGTACATGTAAAATATATTATAAATTAAATATTTCTTGTGTAATTGAATTTTTTAAGAAATTACATGTAATAATAATTAGTAGTAGTAGTTGTAGTAGTAGTATTTATTCATTTCTTTAATATTATTCTTTTGATTTTAGGATGAAATATGACCTGGACATAATCTTAACACTGTTGATGATATTCAAACTTTTGTTCTCATAGGGATACACACCTTTACACATTGCAGCACTGCACGGGCATCGACATATATTTGACCTGCTGGTCAGGACATACGGTAAGCATTCATTCATACAGTGACACTTTAATTTTTATTTTATTTTATTTTATTTTATTTTATTTTATCTCATTTTATCTAATTTTATTTTATTTTATCTCATTTCATGTTATCTCATTTCATTTTATCTCATTTTTTATTAAATGCCATTTGCATTTATTAATTGAATATTGGTGAAATCTGAACATGTTTACAGGAGCGAAGGAGAATCTGCGGGACTACAGCGGCCGCTTAGCAAATCATTACCTCAATTTACGGGACACACAGTTTGAAGACCATGAACTATGTGAGTCAAACTCCATTCTTGTTTTATTTTGTGGTTTATGCAATGCAGCATGTGGGTGTTTGACGTGTGGCACATGTGGAAAGAGCAGCACTGAGTATGTTTTCCACATTAGCGCCGGCATGTGGTTTCTCTCAATCTACGGGGTACCTCGTGGATCAATTTTAGACTGTTTATCTTCACCCTATTTGTCCTTTCAGCATGTTATTTCATGCACAGTGTGGTCTTCTTCTTAACACTGCTTTGATGTTTGTTCTCTAAGCTGAAGTCAGCGAGTGCCACAGTCTAACCCAGGCCGGCGAGCGCAGGAACAGGAAGATCACCTCATTATTTCACTCCAAGAAAAAGTGGGGTTCAGCGGAGGAGCTGGCGCCTGTGCCGGAGGAGAGGACAGTTGCTCATCAGCTCATGCTGCCTGCGTTTAGACCCAGAAAGTTCTCACGGTAGACTTCGTGAAGTCAGAACATCTTCAGTCTTGCTTTAGTGCCACTTGAATAGTTTACAGATGTAAACGCACTTTGCTGCTTTTTTCGCACAAATAGTATGATGCAGTTGTATTTACATTAAGCAGCTTTGTAGCTTAATAAGTAGTATTTCTAGTATTACGCCAACATCAGTGTGTGATATTCTGTAAGTGTAATGTCTTATTTTCTCTGCTAAAGGTTTACAGTTGTCATTAAGTGCATTTTAACATACTTGTACATCATATGATCCCAACGTTTTACAAGAATGAAGAACTCAGTTTCACTAAACATGTCAATGC